>NC_142664.1:14039575-14342492 GCF_026168435.1 Sesamum indicum | reverse complement strand
CATATAATACGATCTGTACCCCCATGGATCTGAGGCAGCACATGTGTAATCTCCACGCATTCCATGTCTGTGATCAATGGCCAGTGCCAATGGCCCTCACAGATAACCGAGCTTAACATGGTAGACTCATGCAATCCCAGACTGTTTGGTCCCCGCAGAAATCTGTCAAGGAGGGGTCCAAGGTGATGCCAGGGATCCTTCCATAAGAAAAAATCACTTCCATCACCAATACGATATTCCACCACTGAGCGTAACCAGCCTCTCAACCTCAACATTTTTCTCCATCCCCATGGTCCACGATTCTCCGGGATAGACCATATCGAATCATCTCGAAGTCTGCCATGCCGCAGCCACTCGACCCAGATAGAAGTCCTATCACATCGGATGACTTCACATAGCTTTTTGCACATCAATGATCGATTAAGAGTTCCCATATCCTTAAGGCCAAGTCCTACCTCCTCCTTCGGTTTGCAAATCTCCTTCCACGCAACTTTAGGGTATCCACTATTTCCGGTACCTCTCCATAAGAAAGCTCGCAATCGCTTCTCAATATCTTTAATGACCCCTTTTGGTAAAATAAATGCCGAAGCCCAATAAACACCCATAGCCACAAGAACAGACTTAATGATTTGTACCCTGCCGGCATATGACAGTGCCAATCCCTCCCAACCATTGATACGTGTATCGTTCTTACTCAGTAATGGTTCGCAGTCGGCGATAGATAATCGAGAAGAGATCAATGGTAGACCCAAATACCTCATCGGTAAGTGGCCTTCCTGAAACCCCAACACCGCAAGTAGCTCCCCTTGTACATTCTGGGCTGATCGTTGTGTGGTAAATTTCCTAAGCGTAATAATAACTACAAGTTAGTGTAAAAGGGAAACAAACTTGTTTTAATAATACCATGCAAAACAGCTAATATTTGAACGTTCTCAGAATTCAACGAAACTTGACCCAATCCCAGGTCTAGACCCAAGCATTTTTATTAGAAAATTGCCAAGCGTAATAATAACTACAAGTTAGTATAAAAAGGAAAAAAAAACTTGTTTCAATAAAACCGTCCAAAACAGCTAACTTTTGAACATTCTCAAAATTCGACGAAACTTGACCCAATCGTTGGTCTAGACCCTAGAATATCTGTGGTAAATTTGCTAAGCGTAATAATAACCACAAGTTAGTATAAAAGGAAAACAAACTTGCTTTAATAAAATCGTGCAAAACAGCTAAATTTTGAGCATTCTCAGAATTCGATGAAAATTGATCCAATCGTAGGTCTAGACCCAAGAATTTGTGTATTAAATTTCCTAAATGTAATAATAACTACAAGTTAATATAAAAGGGAAACACACTTGTTTTAATAAAACCGTGTAAAACAGCTAACTTATGAACGTTCTCATAGTTCGACGAAACTTGACCCAATCGCAGGTCTAGACCCAAGCATTTGTGTTGTCAATTTGCTAATCGTAATAATAACAACAGGTTAGTATAAAAGGAAAACAAACTTGTTTTAATAAACCCGTGCAAACCAGCTAAATTTTGAACGGTCTCAGAATTCGATGAAACTTGACCAAAACGTTGGTCTAGACCAAAACATCTATGTTGTAATTTGCCCAGTGTAATACTGACTACAAGTTAGTATAAAAGGGAAACAAACTTGTTTTAATAAAACCGTGCAAAACAGCTAAATTTTGAGCATTCTCAGAATTCGACGAAACTTGACCCAAACGTTGGTCTAGATCCAAGAATTTGTGTGTTAAATTTCTAAGCGTAATTATAATTACAAGTTAGTATAAAAGGGAAACAAAATTGCTTTAATAAAACCGTGCAAAACAGCTAAATTTTGAACGTTCTCAAAATTTTACGAAACTTGACCCCAACATAGATCTAGACCCAAGCATTTGTGTTATACATTTGCTAAGCGTAATAATAACTACAAGTTAGTATAAAAGGGAAACAAACTTGCTTTAATAAAATCGTGCAAAACAGATAAATTTTGAACGTTATCAGAATTCAACAAAACCTGTCCCAAACGTTGGTCTAGACCCAAGCATTTGTGTGGTATATTTGCTAAGCATAATAATAACTACAAGTTAGTATAAAAGGGAAACAAACTTGTTTTAATAAAACCGTGCAAAACAGTTAACTTTTGAACGTACACTGAATTCAATGAAACTTGACCCAACCGTTGGTCTAAACCCAAGCATTTGTGTTGCAAATTTGCTAAACGTAATAATAACTACAAGTTAGTATAAAAGTGAAACAAACTTGCTTTAATAAAACCGTGCAAAACAACTAAATTTTGAACCTTCTCAGAATTCGACGAAACTTAACCCAAACATTGGTCTAGACCCAAGCATTTGTCTTGTAAATTTGCTATGCGTAATAATAACTACAAGTTAGTACAAAAGGGAAACAAACTTGTTTTAATAAAACCGTGCAAAACAGCTAACTTTTGAACGTTCTCAGGATTCGACAAAACTTGATCCAATCGTTGGTCTAGATCCAAGAATATGTGTGGTAAATTTTCTAAGCGTAATAATACCTACAAGTTAGTATAAAAGAGAAACAAACTTGCTTTAATAAAGCCGTGCAAAACAACTAAATTTTGAACGTTCTCAGAATTCGACGAAACCTGTCTCAAACGTTGGTCTAGACCCAAGCATTGTGTGGTAAATTTTTTTTTTTTTTTTGGGTAAGTGTAATTTTCATTTAAGAAAAGAAAATATAGTACAACAGAGTCCCTCTTTAGGCGCTTCCCTCGACAGGCCAAGGGATACGCCACAGTCTATACAAGGCACATGTGCTAATTGATCTAGGAAGCTTAATACTGAGTATACGTTGTCGAACATCTTCTACTATTAAGTTGCCCACTACGCTCGGGGGTCTCTCCTCGTGCTCAAAACGTCTCAGGTTTCTCTCCCTCCAAATATGGTATACACACGATCCAAGCAGGCATCGGTAGGATATATTGATGATGTGCTTCCCACGCCATTTTCTTGCTCCCCATTCAACATCACTGACCCAATCCCTATTAGGCCACTGGAATCGTACAATGCGCCGAATACTAATGAGGCATCTCCTACTAAATCTGCAGTGGAAAAACAGGTGGTTATGTGACTCCACCATGTCTTCATTGCACAGCACGCAGCACCCTAGATGGGAGAGCCATGGTTTATCCGTCGTTGCGAGCTTCTCCAGGATAGCTAGCCAAAGGATAAATAAATGTCGCGGGATCTTTAAAGAACCCAAAAGTAGTGAAATCCAACCTACTTTCGGTCCTGCTGATATCATAGCCCGATAAAACTCCTGGGTAGTGGGTTTCCGACTCGAACCTTTCCATATAATACGATCTGTACCCCCATGGATCTGAGGCAGCACATGTGTAATCTCCACGCATTCCATGTCTGTGATCAATGGCCAGTGCCAATGGCCCTCACAGATAACCGAGCTTAACATGGTAGACTCATGCAATCCCAGACTGTTTGGTCCCCGCAGAAATCTGTCAAGGAGGGGTCCAAGGTGATGCCAGGGATCCTTCCATAAGAAAAAATCACTTCCATCACCAATACGATATTCCACCACTGAGCGTAACCAGCCTCTCAACCTCAACATTTTTCTCCATCCCCATGGTCCACGATTCTCCGGGATAGACCATATCGAATCATCTCGAAGTCTGCCATGCCGCAGCCACTCGACCCAGATAGAAGTCCTATCACATTGGATGACTTCACATAGCTTTTTGCACATCAATGATCGATTAAGAGTTCCCATATCCTTAAGGCCAAGTCCTACCTCCTCCTTCGGTTTGCAAATCTCCTTCCACGCAACTTTAGGGTATCCACTATTTCCGGTACCTCTCCATAAGAAAGCTCGCAATCGCTTCTCAATATCTTTAATGACCCCTTTTGGTAAAATAAATGCCGAAGCCCAATAAACACCCATAGCCACAAGAACAGACTTAATGATTTGTACCCTGCCGGCATATGACAGTGCCAATCCCTCCCAACCATTGATACGTGTATCGTTCTTACTCAGTAATGGTTCGCAGTCGGCGATAGATAATCGAGAAGAGATCAATGGTAGACCCAAATACCTCATCGGTAAGTGGCCTTCCTGAAACCCCAACACCGCAAGTAGCTCCCCTTGTACATTCTGGGCTGATCGTTGTGTGGTAAATTTCCTAAGCGTAATAATAACTACAAGTTAGTGTAAAAGGGAAACAAACTTGTTTTAATAATACCGTGCAAAACAGCTAATATTTGAACGTTCTCAGAATTCAACGAAACTTGACCCAATCCCAGGTCTAGACCCAAGCATTTTTATTAGAAAATTGCCAAGCGTAATAATAACTACAAGTTAGTATAAAAAGGAAAAAAAAACTTGTTTAAATAAAACCGTCCAAAACAGCTAACTTTTGAACATTCTCAAAATTCGACGAAACTTGACCCAATCGTTGGTCTAGACCCTAGAATATCTGTGGTAAATTTGCTAAGCGTAATAATAACCACAAGTTAGTATAAAAGGAAAACAAACTTGCTTTAATAAAACCGTGCAAAACAGCTAAATTTTGAGCATTCTCAGAATTCGATGAAAATTGATCCAATCGTAGGTCTAGACCCAAGAATTTGTGTATTAAATTTCCTAAATGTAATAATAACTACAAGTTAATATAAAAGGGAAACACACTTGTTTTAATAAAACCGTGTAAAACAGCTAACTTACGAACGTTCTCATAGTTCGACGAAACTTGACCCAATCGCAGGTCTAGACCCAAGCATTTGTGTTGTCAATTTGCTAATCGTAATAATAACAACAGGTTAGTATAAAAGGAAAACAAACTTGTTTTAATAAACCCGTGCAAACCAGCTAAATTTTGAACGGTCTCAGAATTCGATGAAACTTGACCAAAACGTTGGTCTAGACCAAAACATCTATGTTGTAATTTGCCCAGTGTAATACTGACTACAAGTTAGTATAAAAGGGAAACAAACTTGTTTTGCACGGTTTTTTTTTTTTTTTTTTTTTTTTTTTTTTTTTTGTACCATTACTCTTTATTAATGAAATTTACATTTACCGAAAAAAAAAACCGTGCAAAACAGCTAAATTTTGAGCATTCTCAGAATTCGACGAAACTTGACCCAAACGTTGGTCTAGATCCAAGAATTTGTGTGTTAAATTTCTAAGCGTAATTATAATTACAAGTTAGTATAAAAGGGAAACAAAATTGCTTTAATAAAACCGTGCAAAACAGCTAAATTTTGAACGTTCTCAAAATTTTACGAAACTTGACCCCAACATAGATCTAGACCCAAGCATTTGTGTTATACATTTGCTAAGCGTAATAATAACTACAAGTTAGTATAAAAGGGAAACAAACTTGCTTTAATAAAATCGTGCAAAACAGATAAATTTTGAACGTTAACAGAATTCAACAAAACCTGTCCCAAACGTTGGTCTAGAACCAAGCATTTGTGTGGTATATTTGCTAAGCATAATAATAACTACAAGTTAGTATAAAAGGGAAACAAACTTGTTTTAATAAAACCCTGCAAAACAGTTAACTTTTGAACGTACACTGAATTCAATGAAACTTGACCCAACCGTTGGTCTAAACCCAAGCATTTGTGTTGCAAATTTGCTAAACATAATAATAACTACAAGTTAGTATAAAAGTGAAACAAACTTGCTTTAATAAAACCGTGCAAAACAACTAAATTTTGAACCTTCTCAGAATTCGACGAAACTTAACCCAAACATTGGTCTAGACCCAAGCATTTGTCTTGTAAATTTGCTATGCGTAATAATAACTACAAGTTAGTACAAAAGGGAAACAAACTTGTTTTAATAAAACCGTGCAAAACAGCTAACTTTTGAACGTTCTCAGGATTCGACAAAACTTGATCCAATCGTTGGTCTAGATCCAAGAATATGTGTGGTAAATTTTCTAAGCGTAATAATACCTACAAGTTAGTATAAAAGAGAAACAAACTTGCTTTAATAAAGCCGTGCAAAACAACTAAATTTTGAACGTTCTCAGAATTCGACGAAACCTGTCTCAAACGTTGGTCTAGACCCAAGCATTGTGTGGTAAATTTTTTTTTTTTTTTTGGGTAAGTGTAATTTTCATTTAAGAAAAGAAAATATAGTACAACAGAGTCCCTCTTTAGGCGCTTCCCTCGACAGGCCAAGGGATACGCCACAGTCTATACAAGGCACATGTGCTAATTGATCTAGGAAGCTTAATACTGAGTATACGTTGTCGAACATCTTCTACTATTAAGTTGCCCACTACGCTCGGGGGTCTCTTCTCGTGCTCAAAACGTCTCAGGTTTCTCTCCCTCCAAATATGGTATACACACGATCCAAGCAGGCATCGGTAGGATATATTGATGATGTGCTTCCCACGCCATTTTCTTGCTCCCCATTCAACATCACTGACCCAATCCCTATTAGGCCACTGGAATCGTACAATGCGCCGAATACTAATGAGGCATCTCCTACTAAATCTGCAGTGGAAAAACAGGTGGTTATGTGACTCCACCATGTCTTCATTGCACAGCACGCAGCACCCTAGATGGGAGAGCCATGGTTTATCCGTCGTTGCGAGCTTCTCCAGGATAGCTAGCCAAAGGATAAATAAATGTCGCGGGATCTTTAAAGAACCCAAAAGTAGTGAAATCCAACCTACTTTCGGTCCTGCTGATATCATAGCCCGATAAAACTCCTGGGTAGTGGGTTTCCGACTCGAACCTTTCCATATAATACGATCTGTACCCCCATGGATCTGAGGCAGCACATGTGTAATCTCCACGCATTCCATGTCTGTGATCAATGGCCGGTGCCAATGGCCCTCACAGATAACCGAGCTTAACATGGTAGACTCATGCAATCCCAGACTGTTTGGTCCCCGCAGAAATCTGTCAAGGAGGGGTCCAAGGTGATGCCAGGGATCCTTCCATAAGAAAAAATCACTTCCATCACCAATACGATATTCCACCACTGAGCGTAACCAGCCTCTCAACCTCAACATTTTTCTCCATCCCCATGGTCCACGATTCTCCGGGATAGACCATATCGAATCATCTCGAAGTCTGCCATGCCGCAGCCACTCGACCCAGATAGAAGTCCTATCACATCGGATGACTTCACATAGCTTTTTGCACATCAATGATTGATTAAGAGTTCCCATATCCTTAAGGCCAAGTCCTACCTCCTCCTTCGGTTTGCAAATCTCCTTCCACGCAACTTTAGGGTATCCACTATTTCCGGTACCTCTCCATAAGAAAGCTCGCAATCGCTTCTCAATATCTTTAATGACCCCTTTTGGCAAAATAAATGCCGAAGCCCAATAAACACCCATAGCCACAAGAACAGACTTAATGATTTGTACCCTGCCGGCATATGACAGTGCCAATCCCTCCCAACCATTGATACGTGTATCGTTCTTACTCAGTAATGGTTGGCAGTCGGCGATAGATAATCGAGAAGAGATCAATGGTAGACCCAAATACCTCATCGGTAAGTGGCCTTCCTGAAACCCCAACACCGCAAGTAGCTCCCCTCGTACATTCTGGGCTGATCATTGTGTGGGAAATTTACTAAGCGTAATAATAACTACAAGTTAGTGTAAAAGGGAAACAAACTTGTTTTAATAATACCGTGCAAAACAGCTAATATTTGAACGTTCTCAGAATTCAACGAAACTTGACCCAATCCCAGGTCTAGACCCAAGCATTTTTATTAGAAAATTGCCAAGCGTAATAATAACTACAAGTTAGTATAAAAAGGAAAAAAAAACTTGTTTCAATAAAACCGTCCAAAACAGCTAACTTTTGAACATTCTCAAAATTCGACGAAACTTGACCCAATCGTTGGTCTAGACCCTAGAATATCTGTGGTAAATTTGCTAAGCGTAATAATAACCACAAGTTAGTATAAAAGGAAAACAAACTTGCTTTAATAAAACCGTGCAAAACAGCTAAATTTTGAGCATTCTCAGAATTCGATGAAAATTGATCCAATCGTAGGTCTAGACCCAAGAATTTGTGTATTAAATTTCCTAAATGTAATAATAACTACAAGTTAATATAAAAGGGAAACACACTTGTTTTAATAAAACCGTGTAAAACAGCTAACTTATGAACGTTCTCATAGTTCGACGAAACTTGACCCAATCACAGGTCTAGACCCAAGCATTTGTGTTGTCAATTTGTTAATCGTAATAATAACAACAGGTTAGTATAAAAGGAAAACAAACTTGTTTTAATAAACCCGTGCAAACCAGCTAAATTTTGAACGGTCTCAGAATTCGATGAAACTTGACCAAAACGTTGGTCTAGACCAAAACATCTATGTTGTAATTTGCCCAGTGTAATACTGACTACAAGTTAGTATAAAAGGGAAACAAACTTGTTTTAATAAAACCGTGCAAAACAGCTAAATTTTGAGCATTCTCAGAATTCGACGAAACTTGACCCAAACGTTTGTCTAGATCCAAGAATTTGTGTGTTAAATTTCTAAGCGTAATTATAATTACAAGTTAGTATAAAAGGGAAACAAAATTGCTTTAATAAAACCGTGCAAAACAGCTAAATTTTGAACGTTCTCAAAATTTTACGAAACTTGACCCCAACATAGATCTAGACCCAAGCATTTGTGTTATACATTTGCTAAGCGTAATAATAACTACAAGTTAGTATAAAAGGGAAACAAACTTGCTTTAATAAAATCGTGCAAAACAGATAAATTTTGAACGTTCTCAGAATTCAACAAAACCTGTCCCAAACGTTGGTCTAGACCCAAGCATTTGTGTGGTATATTTGCTAAGCATAATAATAACTACAAGTTAGTATAAAAGGGAAACAAACTTGTTTTAATAAAACCCTGCAAAACAGTTAACTTTTGAACGTACACTGAATTCAATGAAACTTGACCCAACCGTTGGTCTAAACCCAAGCATTTGTGTTGCAAATTTGCTAAACGTAATAATAACTACAAGTTAGTATAAAAGTGAAACAAACTTGCTTTAATAAAACCGTGCAAAACAACTAAATTTTGAACCTTCTCAGAATTCGACGAAACTTAACCCAAACATTGGTCTAGACCCAAGCATTTGTCTTGTAAATTTGCTATGCGTAATAATAACTACAAGTTAGTACAAAAGGGAAACAAACTTGTTTTAATAAAACCGTGCAAAACAGCTAACTTTTGAACGTTCTCAGGATTCGACAAAACTTGATCCAATCGTTGGTCTAGATCCAAGAATATGTGTGGTAAATTTTCTAAGCGTAATAATACCTACAAGTTAGTATAAAAGAGAAACAAACTTGCTTTAATAAAGCCGTGCAAAACAACTAAATTTTGAACGTTCTCAGAATTCGACGAAACCTGTCTCAAACGTTGGTCTAGACCCAAGCATTGTGTGGTAAATTTTTTTTTTTTTTTGGGTAAGTGTAATTTTCATTTAAGAAAAGAAAATATAGTACAACAGAGTCCCTCTTTAGGCGCTTCCCTCGACAGGCCAAGGGATACGCCACAGTCTATACAAGGCACATGTGCTAATTGATCTAGGAAGCTTAATACTGAGTATACGTTGTCGAACATCTTCTACTATTAAGTTGCCCACTACGCTCGGGGGTCTCTCCTCGTGCTCAAAACGTCTCAGGTTTCTCTCCCTCCAAATATGGTATACACACGATCCAAGCAGGCATCGGTAGGATATATTGATGATGTGCTTCCCACGCCATTTTCTTGCTCCCCATTCAACATCACTGACCCAATCCCTATTAGGCCACTGGAATCGTACAATGCGCCGAATACTAATGAGGCATCTCCTACTAAATCTGCAGTGGAAAAACAGGTGGTTATGTGACTCCACCATGTCTTCATTGCACAGCACGCAGCACCCTAGATGGGAGAGCCATGGTTTATCCGTCGTTGCGAGCTTCTCCAGGATAGCTAGCCAAAGGATAAATAAATGTCGCGGGATCTTTAAAGAACCCAAAAGTAGTGAAATCCAACCTACTTTCGGTCCTGCTGATATCATAGCCCGATAAAACTCCTGGGTAGTGGGTTTCCGACTCGAACCTTTCCATATAATACGATCTGTACCCCCATGGATCTGAGGCAGCACATGTGTAATCTCCACGCATTCCATGTCTGTGATCAATGGCCAGTGCCAATGGCCCTCACAGATAACCGAGCTTAACATGGTAGACTCATGCAATCCCAGACTGTTTGGTCCCCGCAGAAATCTGTCAAGGAGGGGTCCAAGGTGATGCCAGGGATCCTTCCATAAGAAAAAAAATCACTTCCATCACCAATACGATATTCCACCACTGAGCGTAACCTGCCTCTCAACCTCAACATTTTTCTCCATCCCCATGGTCCACGATTCTCCGGGATAGACCATATCGAATCATCTCGAAGTCTGCCATGCCGCAGCCACTCGACCCAGATAGAAGTCCTATCACATCGGATGACTTCACATAGCTTTTTGCACATCAATGATCGATTAAGAGTTCCCATATCCTTAAGGCCAAGTCCTCCCTCCTCCTTCGGTTTGCAAATCTCCTTCCACGCAACTTTAGGGTATCCACTATTTCCGGTACCTCTCCATAAGAAAGCTCGCAATCGCTTCTCAATATCTTTAATGACCCCTTTTGGCAAAATAAATGCCGAAGCCCAATAAACACCCATAGCCACAAGAACAGACTTAATGATTTGTACCCTGCCGGCATATGACAGTGCCAATCCCTCCCAACCATTGATACGTGTATCGTTCTTACTCAGTAATGGTTGGCAGTCGGCGATAGATAATCGAGAAGAGATCAATGGTAGACCCAAATACCTCATCGGTAAGTGGCCTTCCTGAAACCCCAACACCGCAAGTAGCTCCCCTCGTACATTCTGGGCTGATCGTTGTGTGGTAAATTTCCTAAGCGTAATAATAACTACAAGTTAGTGTAAAAGGGAAACAAACTTGTTTTAATAATACCGTGCAAAACAGCTAATATTTGAACGTTCTCAGAATTCAACGAAACTTGACCCAATCCCAGGTCTAGACCCAAGCATTTTTATTAGAAAATTGCCAAGCGTAATAATAACTACAAGTTAGTATAAAAAGGAAAAAAAAACTTGTTTCAATAAAACCGTCCAAAACAGCTAACTTTTGAACATTCTCAAAATTCGACGAAACTTGACCCAATCGTTGGTCTAGACCCTAGAATATCTGTGGTAAATTTGTTAAGCGTAATAATAACCACAAGTTAGTATAAAAGGAAAACAAACTTGCTTTAATAAAACCGTGCAAAACAGCTAAATTTTGAGCATTCTCAGAATTCGATGAAAATTGATCCAATCGTAGGTCTAGACCCAAGAATTTGTGTATTAAATTTCCTAAATGTAATAATAACTACAAGTTAATATAAAAGGGAAACACACTTGTTTTAATAAAACCGTGTAAAACAACTAACTTATGAACGTTCTCATAGTTCGACGAAACTTGACCCAATCGCAGGTCTAGACCCAAGCATTTGTGTTGTCAATTTGCTAATCGTAATAATAACAACAGGTTAGTATAAAAGGAAAACAAACTTGTTTTAATAAACCCGTGCAAACCAGCTAAATTTTGAACGGTCTCAGAATTCGATGAAACTTGACCAAAACGTTGGTCTAGACCAAAACATCTATGTTGTAATTTGCCCAGTGTAATACTGACTACAAGTTAGTATAAAAGGGAAACAAACTTGTTTTAATAAAACCGTGCAAAACAGCTAAATTTTGAGCATTCTCAGAATTCGACGAAACTTGACCCAAACGTTGGTCTAGATCCAAGAATTTGTGTGTTAAATTTCTAAGCGTAATTATAATTACAAGTTAGTATAAAAGGGAAACAAAATTGCTTTAATAAAACCGTGCAAAACAGCTAAATTTTGAACGTTCTCAAAATTTTACGAAACTTGACCCCAACATAGATCTAGACCCAAGCATTTGTGTTATACATTTGCTAAACGTAATAATAACTACAAGTTAGTATAAAAGGGAAACAAACTTGCTTTAATAAAATCGTGCAAAACAGATAAATTTTGAACGTTCTCAGAATTCAACAAAACCTGTCCCAAACGTTGGTCTAGAACCAAGCATTTGTGTGGTATATTTGCTAAGCATAATAATAACTACAAGTTAGTATAAAAGGGAAACAAACTTGTTTTAATAAAACCCTAAAAACAGTTAACTTTTGAACGTACACTGAATTCAATGAAACTTGACCCAACCGTTGGTCTAAACCCAAGCATTTGTGTTGCAAATTTGCTAAACGTAATAATAACTACAAGTTAGTATAAAAGTGAAACAAACTTGCTTTAATAAAACCGTGCAAAACAACTAAATTTTGAACCTTCTCAGAATTCGACGAAACTTAACCCAAACATTGGTCTAGACCCAAGCATTTGTCTTGTAAATTTGCTATGCGTAATAATAACTACAAGTTAGTACAAAAGGGAAACAAACTTGTTTTAATAAAACCGTGCAAAACAGCTAACTTTTGAACGTTCTCAGGATTCGACAAAACTTGATCCAATCGTTGGTCTAGATCCAAGAATATTGTGTGGTAAATTTTCTAAGCGTAATAATACCTACAAGTTAGTATAAAAGAGAAACAAACTTGCTTTAATAAAGCCGTGCAAAACAACTAAATTTTGAACGTTCTCAGAATTCGACGAAACCTGTCTCAGACGTTGGTCTAGACCCAAGCATTGTGTGGTAATTTTTTTTTTTTTTTTGGGTAAGTGTAATTTTCATTTAAGAAAAGAAAATATAGTACAACAGAGTCCCTCTTTAGGCGCTTCCCTCGACAGGCCAAGGGATACGCCACAGTCTATACAAGGCACATGTGCTAATTGATCTAGGAAGCTTAATACTGAGTATACGTTGTCGAACATCTTCTACTATTAAGTTGCCCACTACGCTCGGGGGTCTCTCCTCGTGCTCAAAACGTCTCAGGTTTCTCTCCCTCCAAATATGGTATACACACGATCCAAGCAGGCATCGGTAGGATATATTGATGATGTGCTTCCCACGCCATTTTCTTGCTCCCCATTCAACATCACTGACCCAATCCCTATTAGGCCACTGGAATCGTACAATGCGCCGAATACTAATGAGGCATCTCCTACTAAATCTACAGTGGAAAAACAGGTGGTTATGTGACTCCACCATGTCTTCATTGCACAGCACGCAGCACCCTAGATGGGAGAGCCATGGTTTATCCGTCGTTGCGAGCTTCTCCAGGATAGCTAGCCAAAGGATAAATAAATGTCGCGGGATCTTTAAAGAACCCAAAAGTAGTGAAATCCAACCTACTTTCGGTCCTGCTGATATCATAGCCCGATAAAACTCCTGGGTAGTGGGTTTCCGACTCGAACCTTTCCATATAATACGATCTGTACCCCCATGGATCTGAGGCAGCACATGTGTAATCTCCACGCATTCCATGTCTGTGATCAATGGCCGGTGCCAATGGCCCTCACAGATAACCGAGCTTAACATGGTAGACTCATGCAATCCCAGACTGTTTGGTCCCCGCAGAAATCTGTCAAGGAGGGGTCCAAGGTGATGCCAGGGATCCTTCCATAAGAAAAAATCACTTCCATCACCAATACGATATTCCACCACTGAGCGTAACCAGCCTCTCAACCTCAACATTTTTCTCCATCCCCATGGTCCACGATTCTCCGGGATAGACCATATCGAATCATCTCGAAGTCTGCCATGCCGCAGCCACTCGACCCAGATAGAAGTCCTATCACATCGGATGACTTCACATAGCTTTTTGCACATCAATGATCGATTAAGAGTTCCCATATCCTTAAGGCCAAGTCCTACCTCCTCCTTCGGTTTGCAAATCTCCTTCCACGCAACTTTAGGGTATCCACTATTTCCGGTACCTCTCCATAAGAAAGCTCGCAATCGCTTCTCAATATCTTTAATGACCCCTTTTGGGAAAATAAATGCCGAAGCCCAATAAACACCCATAGCCACAAGAACAGACTTAATGATTTGTACCCTGCCGGCATATGACAGTGCCAATCCCTCCCAACCATTGATACGTGTATCGTTCTTACTCAGTAATGGTTGGCAGTCGGCGATAGATAATCGAGAAGAGATCAATGGTAGACCCAAATACCTCATCGGTACGTGGCCTTCCTGAAACCCCAACACCGCAAGTAGCTCCCCTCGTACATTCTGGGCTGATCATTGTGTGGGAAATTTACTAAGCGTAATAATAACTACAAGTTAGTGTAAAAGGGAAACAAACTTGTTTTAATAATACCGTGCAAAACAGCTAATATTTGAACGTTCTCAGAATTCAACGAAACTTGACCCAATCCCAGGTCTAGACCCAAGCATTTTTATTAGAAAATTGCCAAGCGTAATAATAACTACAAGTTAGTATAAAAAGGAAAAAAAAACTTGTTTCAATAAAACCGTCCAAAACAGCTAACTTTTGAACATTCTCAAAATTCGACGAAACTTGACCCAATCGTTGGTCTAGACCCTAGAATATCTGTGGTAAATTTGCTAAGCGTAATAATAACCACAAGTTAGTATAAAAGAAAAACAAACTTGCTTTAATAAAACCGTGCAAAACAGCTAAATTTTGAGCATTCTCAGAATTCGATGAAAATTGATCCAATCAATCGTAGGTCTAGACCCAAGAATTTGTGTGTTAAATTTCCTAAATGTAATAATAACTACAAGTTAATATAAAAGGGAAACACACTTGTTTTAATAAAACCGTGTAAAATAGCTAACTTATGAACGTTCTCATAGTTCGACGAAACTTGACCCAATCGCAGGTCTAGACCCAAGCATTTGTGTTGTCAATTTGCTAATCGTAATAATAACAACAGGTTAGTATAAAAGGAAAACAAACTTGTTTTAATAAACCCGTGCAAACCAGCTAAATTTTGAACGGTCTCAGAATTCGATGAAACTTGACCAAAACGTTGGTCTAGACCAAAACATCTATGTTGTAATTTGCCCAGTGTAATACTGACTACAAGTTAGTATAAAAGGGAAGGAAACTTGATTTAATACAACCGTGCAAAACAGCTAAATTTTGAACGGTCTCAGAATTCGACGAAACTTGACCCAAACGTTGGTCTAGATCCAAGAATTTGTGTGTTAAATTTCTAAGCGTAATTATAATTACAAGTTAGTATAAAAGGGAAACAAAATTGCTTTAATAAAACCGTGCAAAACAGCTAAATTTTGAACGTTCTCAAAATTTTACGAAACTTGACCCCAACATAGATCTAGACCCAAGCATTTGTGTTATACATTTGCTAAGCGTAATAATAACTACAAGTTAGTATAAAAGGGAAACAAACTTGCTTTAATAAAATCGTGCAAAACAGATAAATTTTGAACGTTCTCAGAATTCAACAAAACCTGTCCCAAACGTTGGTCTAGACCGAAGCATTTGTGTGGTATATTTGCTAAGCATAATAATAACTACAAGTTAGTATAAAAGGGAAACAAACTTGTTTTAATAAAACCGTGCAAAACAGTTAACTTTTGAACGTACACTGAATTCAATGAAACTTGACCCAACCGTTGGTCTAAACCCAAGCATTTGTGTTGCAAATTTGCTAAACGTAATAATAACTACAAGTTAGTATAAAAGTGAAACAAACTTGCTTTAATAAAACCGTGCAAAACAACTAAATTTTGAACCTTCTCAGAATTCGACGAAACTTAACCCAAACATTGGTCTAGACCCAAGCATTTGTCTTGTAAATTTGCTATGCGTAATAATAACTACAAGTTAGTACAAAAGGGAAACAAACTTGTTTTAATAAAACCGTGCAAAACAGCTAACTTTTGAACGTTCTCAGGATTCGACAAAACTTGATCCAATCGTAGGTCTAGATCCAAGAATATGTGTGGTAAATTTTCTAAGCGTAATAATACCTACAAGTTAGTATAAAAGAGAAACAAACTTGCTTTAATAAAGCCGTGCAAAACAACTAAATTTTGAACGTTCTCAGAATTCGACGAAACCTGTCTCAAACGTTGGTCTAGACCCAAGCATTGTGTGGTAAATTTTTTTTTTTTTTTGGGTAAGTGTAATTTTCATTTAAGAAAAGAAAATATAGTACAACAGAGTCCCTCTTTAGGCGCTTCCCTCGACAGGCCAAGGGATACGCCACAGTCTATACAAGGCACATGTGCTAATTGATCTAGGAAGCTTAATACTGAGTATACGTTGTCGAACATCTTCTACTATTAAGTTGTCCACTACGCTCGGGGGTCTCTCCTCGTGCTCAAAACGTCTCAGGTTTCTCTCCCTCCAAATATGGTATACACACGATCCAAGCAGGCATCGGTAGGATATATTGATGATGTGCTTCCCACGCCATTTTCTTGCTCCCCATTCAACATCACTGACCCAATCCCTATTAGGCCACTGGAATCGTACAATGCGCCGAATACTAATGAGGCATCTCCTACTAAATCTGCAGTGGAAAAACAGGTGGTTATGTGACTCCACCATGTCTTCATTGCACAGCACGCAGCACCCTAGATGGGAGAGCCATGGTTTATCCGTCGTTGCGAGCTTCTCCAGGATAGCTAGCCAAAGGATAAATAAATGTCGCGGGATCTTTAAAGAACCCAAAAGTAGTGAAATCCAACCTACTTTCGGTCCTGCTGATATCATAGCCCGATAAAACTCCTGGGTAGTGGGTTTCCGACTCGAACCTTTCCATATAATACGATCTGTACCCCCATGGATCTGAGGCAGCACATGTGTAATCTCCACGCATTCCATGTCTGTGATCAATGGCCAGTGCCAATGGCCCTCACAGATAACCGAGCTTAACATGGTAGACTCATGCAATCCCAGACTGTTTGGTCCCCGCAGAAATCTGTCAAGGAGGGGTCCAAGGTGATGCCAGGGATCCTTCCATAAGAAAAAATCACTTCCATCACCAATACGATATTCCACCACTGAGCGTAACCAGCCTCTCAACCTCAACATTTTTCTCCATCCCCATGGTCCACGATTCTCCGGGATAGACCATATCGAATCATCTCGAAGTCTGCCATGCCGCAGCCACTCGACCCAGATAGAAGTCCTATCACATCGGATGACTTCACATAGCTTTTTGCACATCAATGATCGATTAAGAGTTCCCATATCCTTAAGGCCAAGCCCTCCCTCCTCCTTCGGTTTGCAAATCTCCTTCCACGCAACTTTAGGGTATCCACTATTTCCGGTACCTCTCCATAAGAAAGCTCGCAATCGCTTCTCAATATCTTTAATGACCCCTTTTGGCAAAATAAATGCCGAAGCCCAATAAACACCCATAGCCACAAGAACAGACTTAATGATTTGTACCCTGCCGGCATATGACAGTGCCAATCCCTCCCAACCATTGATACGTGTATCGTTCTTACTCAGTAATGGTTGGCAGTCGGCGATAGATAATCGAGAAGAGATCAATGGTAGACCCAAATACCTCATCGGTAAGTGGCCTTCCTGAAACCCCAACACCGCAAGTAGCTCCCCTCGTACATTCTGGGCTGATCGTTGTGTGGTAAATTTTCTAACCGTAATAATAACTACAAGTTAGTGTAAAAGGGAAACAAACTTGTTTTAATAATACCGTGCAAAACAACTAATATTTGAACGTTCTCAGAATTCAACGAAAGTTGACCCAATCCCAGGTCTAGACCCAAGCATTTTTATTAGAAAATTGCCAAGCGTAATAATAACTACAAGTTAGTATAAAAAGGAAAAAAAAACTTGTTTCAATAAAACCGTCCAAAACAGCTAACTTTTGAACATTCTCAAAATTCGACGAAACTTGACCCAATCGTTGGTCTAGACCCTAGAATATCTGTGGTAAATTTGCTAAGCGTAATAATAACCACAAGTTAGTACAAAAGGAAAACAAACTTGCTTTAATAAAACCGTGCAAAACAGCTAAATTTTGAGCATTCTCAGAATTCGATGAAAATTGATCCAATCGTAGGTCTAGACCCAAGAATTTGTGTGTTAAATTTCCTAAATGTAATAATAACTACAAGTTAATATAAAAGGGAAACACACTTGTTTTAATAAAATCGTGTAAAATAGCTAACTTATGAACGTTCTCATAGTTCGACGAAACTTGACCCAATCGCAGGTCTAGACCCAAGCATTTGTGTTGTCAATTTGCTAATCGTAATAATAACAACAGGTTAGTATAAAAGGAAAACAAACTTGTTTTAATAAACCCGTGCAAACCAGCTAAATTTTGAACGGTCTCAGAATTCGATGAAACTTGACCAAAACGTTGGTCTAGACCAAAACATCTATGTTGTAATTTGCCCAGTGTAATACTGACTACAAGTTAGTATAAAAGGGAAGGAAACTTGATTTAATACAACCGTGCAAAACAGCTAAATTTTGAACGGTCTCAGAATTCGACGAAACTTGACCCAAACGTTGGTCTAGATCCAAGAATTTGTGTGTTAAATTTCTAAGCGTAATTATAATTACAAGTTAGTATAAAAGGGAAACAAAATTGCTTTAATAAAACCGTGCAAAACAGCTAAATTTTGAACGTTCTCAAAATTTTACGAAACTTGACCCCAACATAGATCTAGACCCAAGCATTTGTGTTATACATTTGCTAAGCGTAATAATAACTACAAGTTAGTATAAAAGGGAAACAAACTTGCTTTAATAAAATCGTGCAAAACAGATAAATTTTGAACGTTCTCAGAATTCAACAAAACCTGTCCCAAACGTTGGTCTAGACCGAAGCATTTGTGTGGTATATTTGCTAAGCATAATAATAACTACAAGTTAGTATAAAAGGGAAACAAACTTGTTTTAATAAAACCGTGCAAAACAGTTAACTTTTGAACGTACACTGAATTCAATGAAACTTGACCCAACCGTTGGTCTAAACCCAAGCATTTGTGTTGCAAATTTGCTAAACGTAATAATAACTACAAGTTAGTATAAAAGTGAAACAAACTTGCTTTAATAAAACCGTGCAAAACAACTAAATTTTGAACCTTCTCAGAATTCGACGAAACTTAACCCAAACATTGGTCTAGACCCAAGCATTTGTCTTGTAAATTTGCTATGCGTAATAATAACTACAAGTTAGTACAAAAGGGAAACAAACTTGTTTTAATAAAACCGTGCAAAACAGCTAACTTTTGAACGTTCTCAGGATTCGACAAAACTTGATCCAATCGTAGGTCTAGATCCAAGAATATGTGTGGTAAATTTTCTAAGCGTAATAATACCTACAAGTTAGTATAAAAGAGAAACAAACTTGCTTTAATAAAGCCGTGCAAAACAACTAAATTTTGAACGTTCTCAGAATTCGACGAAACCTGTCTCAAACGTTGGTCTAGACCCAAGCATTGTGTGGTAAATTTTTTTTTTTTTTTGGGTAAGTGTAATTTTCATTTAAGAAAAGAAAATATAGTACAACAGAGTCCCTCTTTAGGCGCTTCCCTCGACAGGCCAAGGGATACGCCACAGTCTATACAAGGCACATGTGCTAATTGATCTAGGAAGCTTAATACTGAGTATACGTTGTCGAACATCTTCTAC
This sequence comes from Sesamum indicum, assembly GCF_026168435.1. Lineage (NCBI taxonomy): Eukaryota > Viridiplantae > Streptophyta > Magnoliopsida > Lamiales > Pedaliaceae > Sesamum > Sesamum indicum. The sequence goes on along the minus strand of NC_142664.1, from coordinate 14,322,868 downwards.
TATTAAGTTGTCCACTACGCTCGGGGGTCTCTCCTCGTGCTCAAAACGTCTCAGGTTTCTCTCCCTCCAAATATGGTATACACACGATCCAAGCAGGCATCGGTAGGATATATTGATGATGTGCTTCCCACGCCATTTTCTTGCTCCCCATTCAACATCACTGACCCAATCCCTATTAGGCCACTGGAATCGTACAATGCGCCGAATACTAATGAGGCATCTCCTACTAAATCTGCAGTGGAAAAACAGGTGGTTATGTGACTCCACCATGTCTTCATTGCACAGCACGCAGCACCCTAGATGGGAGAGCCATGGTTTATCCGTCGTTGCGAGCTTCTCCAGGATAGCTAGCCAAAGGATAAATAAATGTCGCGGGATCTTTAAAGAACCCAAAAGTAGTGAAATCCAACCTACTTTCGGTCCTGCTGATATCATAGCCCGATAAAACTCCTGGGTAGTGGGTTTCCGACTCGAACCTTTCCATATAATACGATCTGTACCCCCATGGATCTGAGGCAGCACATGTGTAATCTCCACGCATTCCATGTCTGTGATCAATGGCCAGTGCCAATGGCCCTCACAGATAACCGAGCTTAACATGGTAGACTCATGCAATCCCAGACTGTTTGGTCCCCGCAGAAATCTGTCAAGGAGGGGTCCAAGGTGATGCCAGGGATCCTTCCATAAGAAAAAATCACTTCCATCACCAATACGATATTCCACCACTGAGCGTACCCAGCCTCTCAACCTCAACATTTTTCTCCATCCCCATGGTCCACGATTCTCCGGGATAGACCATATCGAATCATCTCGAAGTCTGCCATGCCGCAGCCACTCGACCCAGATAGAAGTCCTATCACATCGGATGACTTCACATAGCTTTTTGCACATCAATGATCGATTAAGAGTTCCCATATCCTTAAGGCCAAGCCCTCCCTCCTCCTTCGGTTTGCAAATCTCCTTCCACGCAACTTTAGGGTATCCACTATTTCCGGTACCTCTCCATAAGAAAGCTCGCAATCGCTTCTCAATATCTTTAATGACCCCTTTTGGCAAAATAAATGCCGAAGCCCAATAAACACCCATAGCCACAAGAACAGACTTAATGATTTGTACCCTGCCGGCATATGACAGTGCCAATCCCTCCCAACCATTGATACGTGTATCGTTCTTACTCAGTAATGGTTGGCAGTCGGCGATAGATAATCGAGAAGAGATCAATGGTAGACCCAAATACCTCATCGGTAAGTGGCCTTCCTGAAACCCCAACACCGCAAGTAGCTCCCCTCGTACATTCTGGGCTGATCGTTGTGTGGTAAATTTTCTAACCGTAATAATAACTACAAGTTAGTGTAAAAGGGAAACAAACTTGTTTTAATAATACCGTGCAAAACAACTAATATTTGAACGTTCTCAGAATTCAACGAAAGTTGACCCAATCCCAGGTCTAGACCCAAGCATTTTTATTAGAAAATTGCCAAGCGTAATAATAACTACAAGTTAGTATAAAAAGGAAAAAAAAACTTGTTTCAATAAAACCGTCCAAAACAGCTAACTTTTGAACATTCTCAAAATTCGACGAAACTTGACCCAATCGTTGGTCTAGACCCTAGAATATCTGTGGTAAATTTGCTAAGCGTAATAATAACCACAAGTTAGTACAAAAGGAAAACAAACTTGCTTTAATAAAACCGTGCAAAACAGCTAAATTTTGAGCATTCTCAGAATTCGATGAAAATTGATCCAATCGTAGGTCTAGACCCAAGAATTTGTGTGTTAAATTTCCTAAATGTAATAATAACTACAAGTTAATATAAAAGGGAAACACACTTGTTTTAATAAAATCGTGTAAAATAGCTAACTTATGAACGTTCTCATAGTTCGACGAAACTTGACCCAATCGCAGGTCTAGACCCAAGCATTTGTGTTGTCAATTTGCTAATCGTAATAATAACAACAGGTTAGTATAAAAGGAAAACAAACTTGTTTTAATAAACCCGTGCAAACCAGCTAAATTTTGAACGGTCTCAGAATTCGATGAAACTTGACCAAAACGTTGGTCTAGACCAAAACATCTATGTTGTAATTTGCCCAGTGTAATACTGACTACAAGTTAGTATAAAAGGGAAGGAAACTTGATTTAATACAACCGTGCAAAACAGCTAAATTTTGAACGGTCTCAGAATTCGACGAAACTTGACCCAAACGTTGGTCTAGATCCAAGAATTTGTGTGTTAAATTTCTAAGCGTAATTATAATTACAAGTTAGTATAAAAGGGAAACAAAATTGCTTTAATAAAACCGTGCAAAACAGCTAAATTTTGAACGTTCTCAAAATTTTACGAAACTTGACCCCAACATAGATCTAGACCCAAGCATTTGTGTTATACATTTGCTAAGCGTAATAATAACTACAAGTTAGTATAAAAGGGAAACAAACTTGCTTTAATAAAATCGTGCAAAACAGATAAATTTTGAACGTTCTCAGAATTCAACAAAACCTGTCCCAAACGTTGGTCTAGACCGAAGCATTTGTGTGGTATATTTGCTAAGCATAATAATAACTACAAGTTAGTATAAAAGGGAAACAAACTTGTTTTAATAAAACCGTGCAAAACAGTTAACTTTTGAACGTACACTGAATTCAATGAAACTTGACCCAACCGTTGGTCTAAACCCAAGCATTTGTGTTGCAAATTTGCTAAACGTAATAATAACTACAAGTTAGTATAAAAGTGAAACAAACTTGCTTTAATAAAACCGTGCAAAACAACTAAATTTTGAACCTTCTCAGAATTCGACGAAACTTAACCCAAACATTGGTCTAGACCCAAGCATTTGTCTTGTAAATTTGCTATGCGTAATAATAACTACAAGTTAGTACAAAAGGGAAACAAACTTGTTTTAATAAAACCGTGCAAAACAGCTAACTTTTGAACGTTCTCAGGATTCGACAAAACTTGATCCAATCGTAGGTCTAGATCCAAGAATATGTGTGGTAAATTTTCTAAGCGTAATAATACCTACAAGTTAGTATAAAAGAGAAACAAACTTGCTTTAATAAAGCCGTGCAAAACAACTAAATTTTGAACGTTCTCAGAATTCGACGAAACCTGTCTCAAACGTTGGTCTAGACCCAAGCATTGTGTGGTAAATTTTTTTTTTTTTTTGGGTAAGTGTAATTTTCATTTAAGAAAAGAAAATATAGTACAACAGAGTCCCTCTTTAGGCGCTTCCCTCGACAGGCCAAGGGATACGCCACAGTCTATACAAGGCACATGTGCTAATTGATCTAGGAAGCTTAATACTGAGTATACGTTGTCGAACATCTTCTACTATTAAGTTGTCCACTACGCTCGGGGGTCTCTCCTCGTGCTCAAAACGTCTCAGGTTTCTCTCCCTCCAAATATGGTATACACACGATCCAAGCAGGCATCGGTAGGATATATTGATGATGTGCTTCCCACGCCATTTTCTTGCTCCCCATTCAACATCACTGACCCAATCCCTATTAGGCCACTGGAATCGTACAATGCGCCGAATACTAATGAGGCATCTCCTACTAAATCTGCAGTGGAAAAACAGGTGGTTATGTGACTCCACCATGTCTTCATTGCACAGCACGCAGCACCCTAGATGGGAGAGCCATGGTTTATCCGTCGTTGCGAGCTTCTCCAGGATAGCTAGCCAAAGGATAAATAAATGTCGCGGGATCTTTAAAGAACCCAAAAGTAGTGAAATCCAACCTACTTTCGGTCCTGCTGATATCATAGCCCGATAAAACTCCTGGGTAGTGGGTTTCCGACTCGAACCTTTCCATATAATACGATCTGTACCCCCATGGATCTGAGGCAGCACATGTGTAATCTCCACGCATTCCATGTCTGTGATCAATGGCCAGTGCCAATGGCCCTCACAGATAACCGAGCTTAACATGGTAGACTCATGCAATCCCAGACTGTTTGGTCCCCGCAGAAATCTGTCAAGGAGGGGTCCAAGGTGATGCCAGGGATCCTTCCATAAGAAAAAATCACTTCCATCACCAATACGATATTCCACCACTGAGCGTACCCAGCCTCTCAACCTCAACATTTTTCTCCATCCCCATGGTCCACGATTCTCCGGGATAGACCATATCGAATCATCTCGAAGTCTGCCATGCCGCAGCCACTCGACCCAGATAGAAGTCCTATCACATCGGATGACTTCACATAGCTTTTTGCACATCAATGATCGATTAAGAGTTCCCATATCCTTAAGGCCAAGCCCTCCCTCCTCCTTCGGTTTGCAAATCTCCTTCCACGCAACTTTAGGGTATCCACTATTTCCGGTACCTCTCCATAAGAAAGCTCGCAATCGCTTCTCAATATCTTTAATGACCCCTTTTGGCAAAATAAATGCCGAAGCCCAATAAACACCCATAGCCACAAGAACAGACTTAATGATTTGTACCCTGCCGGCATATGACAGTGCCAATCCCTCCCAACCATTGATACGTGTATCGTTCTTACTCAGTAATGGTTGGCAGTCGGCGATAGATAATCGAGAAGAGATCAATGGTAGACCCAAATACCTCATCGGTAAGTGGCCTTCCTGAAACCCCAACACCGCAAGTAGCTCCCCTCGTACATTCTGGGCTGATCGTTGTGTGGTAAATTTTCTAACCGTAATAATAACTACAAGTTAGTGTAAAAGGGAAACAAACTTGTTTTAATAATACCGTGCAAAACAACTAATATTTGAACGTTCTCAGAATTCAACGAAAGTTGACCCAATCCCAGGTCTAGACCCAAGCATTTTTATTAGAAAATTGCCAAGCGTAATAATAACTACAAGTTAGTATAAAAAGGAAAAAAAAACTTGTTTCAATAAAACCGTCCAAAACAGCTAACTTTTGAACATTCTCAAAATTCGACGAAACTTGACCCAATCGTTGGTCTAGACCCTAGAATATCTGTGGTAAATTTGCTAAGCGTAATAATAACCACAAGTTAGTACAAAAGGAAAACAAACTTGCTTTAATAAAACCGTGCAAAACAGCTAAATTTTGAGCATTCTCAGAATTCGATGAAAATTGATCCAATCGTAGGTCTAGACCCAAGAATTTGTGTGTTAAATTTCCTAAATGTAATAATAACTACAAGTTAATATAAAAGGGAAACACACTTGTTTTAATAAAATCGTGTAAAATAGCTAACTTATGAACGTTCTCATAGTTCGACGAAACTTGACCCAATCGCAGGTCTAGACCCAAGCATTTGTGTTGTCAATTTGCTAATCGTAATAATAACAACAGGTTAGTATAAAAGGAAAACAAACTTGTTTTAATAAACCCGTGCAAACCAGCTAAATTTTGAACGGTCTCAGAATTCGATGAAACTTGACCAAAACGTTGGTCTAGACCAAAACATCTATGTTGTAATTTGCCCAGTGTAATACTGACTACAAGTTAGTATAAAAGGGAAGGAAACTTGATTTAATACAACCGTGCAAAACAGCTAAATTTTGAACGGTCTCAAAATTCGACGAAACTTGACCCAAACGTTGGTCTAGATCCAAGAATTTGTGTGTTAAATTTCTAAGCGTAATTATAATTACAAGTTAGTATAAAAGGGAAACAAAATTGCTTTAATAAAACCGTGCAAAACAGCTAAATTTTGAACGTTCTCAAAATTTTACGAAACTTGACCCCAACATAGATCTAGACCCAAGCATTTGTGTTATACATTTGCTAAGCGTAATAATAACTACAAGTTAGTATAAAAGGGAAACAAACTTGCTTTAATAAAATCGTGCAAAACAGATAAATTTTGAACGTTCTCAGAATTCAACAAAACCTGTCCCAAACGTTGGTCTAGACCGAAGCATTTGTGTGGTATATTTGCTAAGCATAATAATAACTACAAGTTAGTATAAAAGGGAAACAAACTTGTTTTAATAAAACCGTGCAAAACAGTTAACTTTTGAACGTACACTGAATTCAATGAAACTTGACCCAACCGTTGGTCTAAACCCAAGCATTTGTGTTGCAAATTTGCTAAACGTAATAATAACTACAAGTTAGTATAAAAGTGAAACAAACTTGCTTTAATAAAACCGTGCAAAACAACTAAATTTTGAACCTTCTCAGAATTCGACGAAACTTAACCCAAACATTGGTCTAGACCCAAGCATTTGTCTTGTAAATTTGCTATGCGTAATAATAACTACAAGTTAGTACAAAAGGGAAACAAACTTGTTTTAATAAAACCGTGCAAAACAGCTAACTTTTGAACGTTCTCAGGATTCGACAAAACTTGATCCAATCGTAGGTCTAGATCCAAGAATATGTGTGGTAAATTTTCTAAGCGTAATAATACCTACAAGTTAGTATAAAAGAGAAACAAACTTGCTTTAATAAAGCCGTGCAAAACAACTAAATTTTGAACGTTCTCAGAATTCGACGAAACCTGTCTCAAACGTTGGTCTAGACCCAAGCATTGTGTGGTAAATTTTTTTTTTTTTTTGGGTAAGTGTAATTTTCATTTAAGAAAAGAAAATATAGTACAACAGAGTCCCTCTTTAGGCGCTTCCCTCGACAGGCCAAGGGATACGCCACAGTCTATACAAGGCACATGTGCTAATTGATCTAGGAAGCTTAATACTGAGTATACGTTGTCGAACATCTTCTACTATTAAGTTGTCCACTACGCTCGGGGGTCTCTCCTCGTGCTCAAAACGTCTCAGGTTTCTCTCCCTCCAAATATGGTATACACACGATCCAAGCAGGCATCGGTAGGATATATTGATGATGTGCTTCCCACGCCATTTTCTTGCTCCCCATTCAACATCACTGACCCAATCCCTATTAGGCCACTGGAATCGTACAATGCGCCGAATACTAATGAGGCATCTCCTACTAAATCTGCAGTGGAAAAACAGGTGGTTATGTGACTCCACCATGTCTTCATTGCACAGCACGCAGCACCCTAGATGGGAGAGCCATGGTTTATCCGTCGTTGCGAGCTTCTCCAGGATAGCTAGCCAAAGGATAAATAAATGTCGCGGGATCTTTAAAGAACCCAAAAGTAGTGAAATCCAACCTACTTTCGGTCCTGCTGATATCATAGCCCGATAAAACTCCTGGGTAGTGGGTTTCCGACTCGAACCTTTCCATATAATACGATCTGTACCCCCATGGATCTGAGGCAGCACATGTGTAATCTCCACGCATTCCATGTCTGTGATCAATGGCCAGTGCCAATGGCCCTCACAGATAACCGAGCTTAACATGGTAGACTCATGCAATCCCAGACTGTTTGGTCCCCGCAGAAATCTGTCAAGGAGGGGTCCAAGGTGATGCCAGGGATCCTTCCATAAGAAAAAATCACTTCCATCACCAATACGATATTCCACCACTGAGCGTACCCAGCCTCTCAACCTCAACATTTTTCTCCATCCCCATGGTCCACGATTCTCCGGGATAGACCATATCGAATCATCTCGAAGTCTGCCATGCCGCAGCCACTCGACCCAGATAGAAGTCCTATCACATCGGATGACTTCACATAGCTTTTTGCACATCAATGATCGATTAAGAGTTCCCATATCCTTAAGGCCAAGCCCTCCCTCCTCCTTCGGTTTGCAAATCTCCTTCCACGCAACTTTAGGGTATCCACTATTTCCGGTACCTCTCCATAAGAAAGCTCGCAATCGCTTCTCAATATCTTTAATGACCCCTTTTGGCAAAATAAATGCCGAAGCCCAATAAACACCCATAGCCACAAGAACAGACTTAATGATTTGTACCCTGCCGGCATATGACAGTGCCAATCCCTCCCAACCATTGATACGTGTATCGTTCTTACTCAGTAATGGTTGGCAGTCGGCGATAGATAATCGAGAAGAGATCAATGGTAGACCCAAATACCTCATCGGTAAGTGGCCTTCCTGAAACCCCAACACCGCAAGTAGCTCCCCTCGTACATTCTGGGCTGATCGTTGTGTGGTAAATTTTCTAACCGTAATAATAACTACAAGTTAGTGTAAAAGGGAAACAAACTTGTTTTAATAATACCGTGCAAAACAACTAATATTTGAACGTTCTCAGAATTCAACGAAAGTTGACCCAATCCCAGGTCTAGACCCAAGCATTTTTATTAGAAAATTGCCAAGCGTAATAATAACTACAAGTTAGTATAAAAAGGAAAAAAAAACTTGTTTCAATAAAACCGTCCAAAACAGCTAACTTTTGAACATTCTCAAAATTCGACGAAACTTGACCCAATCGTTGGTCTAGACCCTAGAATATCTGTGGTAAATTTGCTAAGCGTAATAATAACCACAAGTTAGTACAAAAGGAAAACAAACTTGCTTTAATAAAACCGTGCAAAACAGCTAAATTTTGAGCATTCTCAGAATTCGATGAAAATTGATCCAATCGTAGGTCTAGACCCAAGAATTTGTGTGTTAAATTTCCTAAATGTAATAATAACTACAAGTTAATATAAAAGGGAAACACACTTGTTTTAATAAAACCGTGTAAAATAGCTAACTTATGAACGTTCTCATAGTTCGACGAAACTTGACCCAATCGCAGGTCTAGACCCAAGCATTTGTGTTGTCAATTTGCTAATCGTAATAATAACAACAGGTTAGTATAAAAGGAAAACAAACTTGTTTTAATAAACCCGTGCAAACCAGCTAAATTTTGAACGGTCTCAGAATTCGATTAAACTTGACCAAAACGTTGGTCTAGACCAAAACATCTATGTTGTAATTTGCCCAGTGTAATACTGACTACAAGTTAGTATAAAAGGGAAGGAAACTTGATTTAATACAACCGTGCAAAACAGCTAAATTTTGAACGGTCTCAGAATTCGACGAAACTTGACCCAAACGTTGGTCTAGATCCAAGAATTTGTGTGTTAAATTTCTAAGCGTAATTATAATTACAAGTTAGTATAAAAGGGAAACAAAATTGCTTTAATAAAACCGTGCAAAACAGCTAAATTTTGAACGTTCTCAAAATTTTACGAAACTTGACCCCAACATAGATCTAGACCCAAGCATTTGTGTTATACATTTGCTAAGCGTAATAATAACTACAAGTTAGTATAAAAGGGAAACAAACTTGCTTTAATAAAATCGTGCAAAACAGATAAATTTTGAACGTTCTCAGAATTCAACAAAACCTGTCCCAAACGTTGGTCTAGACCGAAGCATTTGTGTGGTATATTTGCTAAGCATAATAATAACTACAAGTTAGTATAAAAGGGAAACAAACTTGTTTTAATAAAACCGTGCAAAACAGTTAACTTTTGAACGTACACTGAATTCAATGAAACTTGACCCAACCGTTGGTCTAAACCCAAGCATTTGTGTTGCAAATTTGCTAAACGTAATAATAACTACAAGTTAGTATAAAAGTGAAACAAACTTGCTTTAATAAAACCGTGCAAAACAACTAAATTTTGAACCTTCTCAGAATTCGACGAAACTTAACCCAAACATTGGTCTAGACCCAAGCATTTGTCTTGTAAATTTGCTATGCGTAATAATAACTACAAGTTAGTACAAAAGGGAAACAAACTTGTTTTAATAAAACTGTGCAAAACAGCTAACTTTTGAACGTTCTCAGGATTCGACAAAACTTGATCCAATCGTAGGTCTAGATCCAAGAATATGTGTGGTAAATTTTCTAAGCGTAATAATACCTACAAGTTAGTATAAAAGAGAAACAAACTTGCTTTAATAAAGCCGTGCAAAACAACTAAATTTTGAACGTTCTCAGAATTCGACGAAACCTGTCTCAAATGTTGGTCTAGACCCAAGCATTGTGTGGTAAATTTTTTTTTTTTTTGGGTAAGTGTAATTTTCATTTAAGAAAAGAAAATATAGTACAACAGAGTCCCTCTTTAGGCGCTTCCCTCGACAGGCCAAGGGATACGCCACAGTCTATACAAGGCACATGTGCTAATTGATCTAGGAAGCTTAATACTGAGTATACGTTGTCGAACATCTTCTACTATTAAGTTGTCCACTACGCTCGGGGGTCTCTCCTCGTGCTCAAAACGTCTCAGGTTTCTCTCCCTCCAAATATGGTATACACACGATCCAAGCAGGCATCGGTAGGATATATTGATGATGTGCTTCCCACGCCATTTTCTTGCTCCCCATTCAACATCACTGACCCAATCCCTATTAGGCCACTGGAATCGTACAATGCGCCGAATACTAATGAGGCATCTCCTACTAAATCTGCAGTGGAAAAACAGGTGGTTATGTGACTCCACCATGTCTTCATTGCACAGCACGCAGCACCCTAGATGGGAGAGCCATGGTTTATCCGTCGTTGCGAGCTTCTCCAGGATAGCTAGCCAAAGGATAAATAAATGTCGCGGGATCTTTAAAGAACCCAAAAGTAGTGAAATCCAACCTACTTTCGGTCCTGCTGATATCATAGCCCGATAAAACTCCTGGGTAGTGGGTTTCCGACTCGAACCTTTCCATATAATACGATCTGTACCCCCATGGATCTGAGGCAGCACATGTGTAATCTCCACGCATTCCATGTCTGTGATCAATGGCCAGTGCCAATGGCCCTCACAGATAACCGAGCTTAACATGGTAGACTCATGCAATCCCAGACTGTTTGGTCCCCGCAGAAATCTGTCAAGGAGGGGTCCAAGGTGATGCCAGGGATCCTTCCATAAGAAAAAATCACTTCCATCACCAATACGATATTCCACCACTGAGCGTAACCAGCCTCTCAACCTCAACATTTTTCTCCATCCCCATGGTCCACGATTCTCCGGGATAGACCATATCGAATCATCTCGAAGTCTGCCATGCCGCAGCCACTCGACCCAGATAGAAGTCCTATCACATCGGATGACTTCACATAGCTTTTTGCACATCAATGATCGATTAAGAGTTCCCATATCCTTAAGGCCAAGCCCTCCCTCCTCCTTCGGTTTGCAAATCTCCTTCCACGCAACTTTAGGGTATCCACTATTTCCGGTACCTCTCCATAAGAAAGCTCGCAATCGCTTCTCAATATCTTTAATGACCCCTTTTGGCAAAATAAATGCCGAAGCCCAATAAACACCCATAGCCACAAGAACAGACTTAATGATTTGTACCCTGCCGGCATATGACAGTGCCAATCCCTCCCAACCATTGATACGTGTATCGTTCTTACTCAGTAATGGTTGGCAGTCGGCGATAGATAATCGAGAAGAGATCAATGGTAGACCCAAATACCTCATCGGTAAGTGGCCTTCCTGAAACCCCAACACCGCAAGTAGCTCCCCTCGTACATTCTGGGCTGATCGTTGTGTGGTAAATTTTCTAACCGTAATAATAACTACAAGTTAGTGTAAAAGGGAAACAAACTTGTTTTAATAATACCGTGCAAAACAACTAATATTTGAACGTTCTCAGAATTCAACGAAAGTTGACCCAATCCCAGGTCTAGACCCAAGCATTTTTATTAGAAAATTGCCAAGCGTAATAATAACTACAAGTTAGTATAAAAAGGAAAAAAAAACTTGTTTCAATAAAACCGTCCAAAACAGCTAACTTTTGAACATTCTCAAAATTCGACGAAACTTGACCCAATCGTTGGTCTAGACCCTAGAATATCTGTGGTAAATTTGCTAAGCGTAATAATAACCACAAGTTAGTACAAAAGGAAAACAAACTTGCTTTAATAAAACCGTGCAAAACAGCTAAATTTTGAGCATTCTCAGAATTCGATGAAAATTGATCCAATCGTAGGTCTAGACCCAAGAATTTGTGTGTTAAATTTCCTAAATGTAATAATAACTACAAGTTAATATAAAAGGGAAACACACTTGTTTTAATAAAACCGTGTAAAATAGCTAACTTATGAACGTTCTCATAGTTCGACGAAACTTGACCCAATCGCAGGTCTAGACCCAAGCATTTGTGTTGTCAATTTGCTAATCGTAATAATAACAACAGGTTAGTATAAAAGGAAAACAAACTTGTTTTAATAAACCCGTGCAAACCAGCTAAATTTTGAACGGTCTCAGAATTCGATGAAACTTGACCAAAACGTTGGTCTAGACCAAAACATCTATGTTGTAATTTGCCCAGTGTAATACTGACTACAAGTTAGTATAAAAGGGAAGGAAACTTGATTTAATACAACCGTGCAAAACAGCTAAATTTTGAACGGTCTCAGAATTCGACGAAACTTGACCCAAACGTTGGTCTAGATCCAAGAATTTGTGTGTTAAATTTCTAAGCGTAATTATAATTACAAGTTAGTATAAAAGGGAAACAAAATTGCTTTAATAAAACCGTGCAAAACAGCTAAATTTTGAACGTTCTCAAAATTTTACGAAACTTGACCCCAACATAGATCTAGACCCAAGCATTTGTGTTATACATTTGCTAAGCGTAATAATAACTACAAGTTAGTATAAAAGGGAAACAAACTTGCTTTAATAAAATCGTGCAAAACAGATAAATTTTGAACGTTCTCAGAATTCAACAAAACCTGTCCCAAACGTTGGTCTAGACCGAAGCATTTGTGTGGTATATTTGCTAAGCATAATAATAACTACAAGTTAGTATAAAAGGGAAACAAACTTGTTTTAATAAAACCGTGCAAAACAGTTAACTTTTGAACGTACACTGAATTCAATGAAACTTGACCCAACCGTTGGTCTAAACCCAAGCATTTGTGTTGCAAATTTGCTAAACGTAATAATAACTACAAGTTAGTATAAAAGTGAAACAAACTTGCTTTAATAAAACCGTGCAAAACAACTAAATTTTGAACCTTCTCAGAATTCGACGAAACTTAACCCAAACATTGGTCTAGACCCAAGCATTTGTCTTGTAAATTTGCTATGCGTAATAATAACTACAAGTTAGTACAAAAGGGAAACAAACTTGTTTTAATAAAACCGTGCAAAACAGCTAACTTTTGAACGTTCTCAGGATTCGACAAAACTTGATCCAATCGTAGGTCTAGATCCAAGAATATGTGTGGTAAATTTTCTAAGCGTAATAATACCTACAAGTTAGTATAAAAGAGAAACAAACTTGCTTTAATAAAGCCGTGCAAAACAACTAAATTTTGAACGTTCTCAGAATTCGACGAAACCTGTCTCAAACGTTGGTCTAGACCCAAGCATTGTGTGGTAAATTTTTTTTTTTTTTTGGGTAAGTGTAATTTTCATTTAAGAAAAGAAAATATAGTACAACAGAGTCCCTCTTTAGGCGCTTCCCTCGACAGGCCAAGGGATACGCCACAGTCTATACAAGGCACATGTGCTAATTGATCTAGGAAGCTTAATACTGAGTATACGTTGTCGAACATCTTCTACTATTAAGTTGTCCACTACGCTCGGGGGTCTCTCCTCGTGCTCAAAACGTCTCAGGTTTCTCTCCCTCCAAATATGGTATACACACGATCCAAGCAGGCATCGGTAGGATATATTGATGATGTGCTTCCCACGCCATTTTCTTGCTCCCCATTCAACATCACTGACCCAATCCCTATTAGGCCACTGGAATCGTACAATGCGCCGAATACTAATGAGGCATCTCCTACTAAATCTGCAGTGGAAAAACAGGTGGTTATGTGACTCCACCATGTCTTCATTGCACAGCACGCAGCACCCTAGATGGGAGAGCCATGGTTTATCCGTCGTTGCGAGCTTCTCCAGGATAGCTAGCCAAAGGATAAATAAATGTCGCGGGATCTTTAAAGAACCCAAAAGTAGTGAAATCCAACCTACTTTCGGTCCTGCTGATATCATAGCCCGATAAAACTCCTGGGTAGTGGGTTTCCGACTCGAACCTTTCCATATAATACGATCTGTACCCCCATGGATCTGAGGCAGCACATGTGTAATCTCCACGCATTCCATGTCTGTGATCAATGGCCAGTGCCAATGGCCCTCACAGATAACCGAGCTTAACATGGTAGACTCATGCAATCCCAGACTGTTTGGTCCCCGCAGAAATCTGTCAAGGAGGGGTCCAAGGTGATGCCAGGGATCCTTCCATAAGAAAAAATCACTTCCATCACCAATACGATATTCCACCACTGAGCGTAACCAGCCTCTCAACCTCAACATTTTTCTCCATCCCCATGGTCCACGATTCTCCGGGATAGACCATATCGAATCATCTCGAAGTCTGCCATGCCGCAGCCACTCGACCCAGATAGAAGTCCTATCACATCGGATGACTTCACATAGCTTTTTGCACATCAATGATCGATTAAGAGTTCCCATATCCTTAAGGCCAAGCCCTCCCTCCTCCTTCGGTTTGCAAATCTCCTTCCACGCAACTTTAGGGTATCCACTATTTCCGGTACCTCTCCATAAGAAAGCTCGCAATCGCTTCTCAATATCTTTAATGACCCCTTTTGGCAAAATAAATGCCGAAGCCCAATAAACACCCATAGCCACAAGAACAGACTTAATGATTTGTACCCTGCCGGCATATGACAGTGCCAATCCCTCCCAACCATTGATACGTGTATCGTTCTTACTCAGTAATGGTTGGCAGTCGGCGATAGATAATCGAGAAGAGATCAATGGTAGACCCAAATACCTCATCGGTAAGTGGCCTTCCTGAAACCCCAACACCGCAAGTAGCTCCCCTCGTACATTCTGGGCTGATCGTTGTGTGGTAAATTTTCTAACCGTAATAATAACTACAAGTTAGTGTAAAAGGGAAACAAACTTGTTTTAATAATACCGTGCAAAACAACTAATATTTGAACGTTCTCAGAATTCAACGAAAGTTGACCCAATCCCAGGTCTAGACCCAAGCATTTTTATTAGAAAATTGCCAAGCGTAATAATAACTACAAGTTAGTATAAAAAGGAAAAAAAAACTTGTTTCAATAAAACCGTCCAAAACAGCTAACTTTTGAACATTCTCAAAATTCGACGAAACTTGACCCAATCGTTGGTCTAGACCCTAGAATATCTGTGGTAAATTTGCTAAGCGTAATAATAACCACAAGTTAGTACAAAAGGAAAACAAACTTGCTTTAATAAAACCGTGCAAAACAGCTAAATTTTGAGCATTCTCAGAATTCGATGAAAATTGATCCAATCGTAGGTCTAGACCCAAGAATTTGTGTGTTAAATTTCCTAAATGTAATAATAACTACAAGTTAATATAAAAGGGAAACACACTTGTTTTAATAAAACCGTGTAAAATAGCTAACTTATGAACGTTCTCATAGTTCGACGAAACTTGACCCAATCGCAGGTCTAGACCCAAGCATTTGTGTTGTCAATTTGCTAATCGTAATAATAACAACAGGTTAGTATAAAAGGAAAACAAACTTGTTTTAATAAACCCGTGCAAACCAGCTAAATTTTGAACGGTCTCAGAATTCGATGAAACTTGACCAAAACGTTGGTCTAGACCAAAACATCTATGTTGTAATTTGCCCAGTGTAATACTGACTACAAGTTAGTATAAAAGGGAAGGAAACTTGATTTAATACAACCGTGCAAAACAGTTAAATTTTGAACGGTCTCAGAATTCGACGAAACTTGACCCAAACGTTGGTCTAGATCCAAGAATTTGTGTGTTAAATTTCTAAGCGTAATTATAATTACAAGTTAGTATAAAAGGGAAACAAAATTGCTTTAATAAAACCGTGCAAAACAGCTAAATTTTGAACGTTCTCAAAATTTTACGAAACTTGACCCCAACATAGATCTAGACCCAAGCATTTGTGTTATACATTTGCTAAGCGTAATAATAACTACAAGTTAGTATAAAAGGGAAACAAACTTGCTTTAATAAAATCGTGCAAAACAGATAAATTTTGAACGTTCTCAGAATTCAACAAAACCTGTCCCAAACGTTGGTCTAGACCGAAGCATTTGTGTGGTATATTTGCTAAGCATAATAATAACTACAAGTTAGTATAAAAGGGAAACAAACTTGTTTTAATAAAACCGTGCAAAACAGTTAACTTTTGAACGTACACTGAATTCAATGAAACTTGACCCAACCGTTGGTCTAAACCCAAGCATTTGTGTTGCAAATTTGCTAAACGTAATAATAACTACAAGTTAGTATAAAAGTGAAACAAACTTGCTTTAATAAAACCGTGCAAAACAACTAAATTTTGAACCTTCTCAGAATTCGACGAAACTTAACCCAAACATTGGTCTAGACCCAAGCATTTGTCTTGTAAATTTGCTATGCGTAATAATAACTACAAGTTAGTACAAAAGGGAAACAAACTTGTTTTAATAAAACCGTGCAAAACAGCTAACTTTTGAACGTTCTCAGGATTCGACAAAACTTGATCCAATCGTAGGTCTAGATCCAAGAATATGTGTGGTAAATTTTCTAAGCGTAATAATACCTACAAGTTAGTATAAAAGAGAAACAAACTTGCTTTAATAAAGCCGTGCAAAACAACTAAATTTTGAACGTTCTCAGAATTCGACGAAACCTGTCTCAAACGTTGGTCTAGACCCAAGCATTGTGTGGTAAATTTTTTTTTTTTTTTGGGTAAGTGTAATTTTCATTTAAGAAAAGAAAATATAGTACAACAGAGTCCCTCTTTAGGCGCTTCCCTCGACAGGCCAAGGGATACGCCACAGTCTATACAAGGCACATGTGCTAATTGATCTAGGAAGCTTAATACTGAGTATACGTTGTCGAACATCTTCTACTATTAAGTTGTCCACTACGCTCGGGGGTCTCTCCTCGTGCTCAAAACGTCTCAGGTTTCTCTCCCTCCAAATATGGTATACACACGATCCAAGCAGGCATCGGTAGGATATATTGATGATGTGCTTCCCACGCCATTTTCTTGCTCCCCATTCAACATCACTGACCCAATCCCTATTAGGCCACTGGAATCGTACAATGCGCCGAATACTAATGAGGCATCTCCTACTAAATCTGCAGTGGAAAAACAGGTGGTTATGTGACTCCACCATGTCTTCATTGCACAGCACGCAGCACCCTAGATGGGAGAGCCATGGTTTATCCGTCGTTGCGAGCTTCTCCAGGATAGCTAGCCAAAGGATAAATAAATGTCGCGGGATCTTTAAAGAACCCAAAAGTAGTGAAATCCAACCTACTTTCGGTCCTGCTGATATCATAGCCCGATAAAACTCCTGGGTAGTGGGTTTCCGACTCGAACCTTTCCATATAATACGATCTGTACCCCCATGGATCTGAGGCAGCACATGTGTAATCTCCACGCATTCCATGTCTGTGATCAATGGCCAGTGCCAATGGCCCTCACAGATAACCGAGCTTAACATGGTAGACTCATGCAATCCCAGACTGTTTGGTCCCCGCAGAAATCTGTCAAGGAGGGGTCCAAGGTGATGCCAGGGATCCTTCCATAAGAAAAAATCACTTCCATCACCAATACGATATTCCACCACTGAGCGTACCCAGCCTCTCAACCTCAACATTTTTCTCCATCCCCATGGTCCACGATTCTCCGGGATAGACCATATCGAATCATCTCGAAGTCTGCCATGCCGCAGCCACTCGACCCAGATAGAAGTCCTATCACATCGGATGACTTCACATAGCTTTTTGCACATCAATGATCGATTAAGAGTTCCCATATCCTTAAGGCCAAGCCCTCCCTCCTCCTTCGGTTTGCAAATCTCCTTCCACGCAACTTTAGGGTATCCACTATTTCCGGTACCTCTCCATAAGAAAGCTCGCAATCGCTTCTCAATATCTTTAATGACCCCTTTTGGCAAAATAAATGCCGAAGCCCAATAAACACCCATAGCCACAAGAACAGACTTAATGATTTGTACCCTGCCGGCATATGACAGTGCCAATCCCTCCCAACCATTGATACGTGTATCGTTCTTACTCAGTAATGGTTGGCAGTCGGCGATAGATAATCGAGAAGAGATCAATGGTAGACCCAAATACCTCATCGGTAAGTGGCCTTCCTGAAACCCCAACACCGCAAGTAGCTCCCCTCGTACATTCTGGGCTGATCGTTGTGTGGTAAATTTTCTAACCGTAATAATAACTACAAGTTAGTGTAAAAGGGAAACAAACTTGTTTTAATAATACCGTGCAAAACAACTAATATTTGAACGTTCTCAGAATTCAACGAAAGTTGACCCAATCCCAGGTCTAGACCCAAGCATTTTTATTAGAAAATTGCCAAGCGTAATAATAACTACAAGTTAGTATAAAAAGGAAAAAAAAACTTGTTTCAATAAAACCGTCCAAAACAGCTAACTTTTGAACATTCTCAAAATTCGACGAAACTTGACCCAATCGTTGGTCTAGACCCTAGAATATCTGTGGTAAATTTGCTAAGCGTAATAATAACCACAAGTTAGTACAAAAGGAAAACAAACTTGCTTTAATAAAACCGTGCAAAACAGCTAAATTTTGAGCATTCTCAGAATTCGATGAAAATTGATCCAATCGTAGGTCTAGACCCAAGAATTTGTGTGTTAAATTTCCTAAATGTAATAATAACTACAAGTTAATATAAAAGGGAAACACACTTGTTTTAATAAAATCGTGTAAAATAGCTAACTTATGAACGTTCTCATAGTTCGACGAAACTTGACCCAATCGCAGGTCTAGACCCAAGCATTTGTGTTGTCAATTTGCTAATCGTAATAATAACAACAGGTTAGTATAAAAGGAAAACAAACTTGTTTTAATAAACCCGTGCAAACCAGCTAAATTTTGAACGGTCTCAGAATTCGATGAAACTTGACCAAAACGTTGGTCTAGACCAAAACATCTATGTTGTAATTTGCCCAGTGTAATACTGACTACAAGTTAGTATAAAAGGGAAGGAAACTTGATTTAATACAACCGTGCAAAACAGCTAAATTTTGAACGGTCTCAGAATTCGACGAAACTTGACCCAAACGTTGGTCTAGATCCAAGAATTTGTGTGTTAAATTTCTAAGCGTAATTATAATTACAAGTTAGTATAAAAGGGAAACAAAATTGCTTTAATAAAACCGTGCAAAACAGCTAAATTTTGAACGTTCTCAAAATTTTACGAAACTTGACCCCAACATAGATCTAGACCCAAGCATTTGTGTTATACATTTGCTAAGCGTAATAATAACTACAAGTTAGTATAAAAGGGAAACAAACTTGCTTTAATAAAATCGTGCAAAACAGATAAATTTTGAACGTTCTCAGAATTCAACAAAACCTGTCCCAAACGTTGGTCTAGACCGAAGCATTTGTGTGGTATATTTGCTAAGCATAATAATAACTACAAGTTAGTATAAAAGGGAAACAAACTTGTTTTAATAAAACCGTGCAAAACAGTTAACTTTTGAACGTACACTGAATTCAATGAAACTTGACCCAACCGTTGGTCTAAACCCAAGCATTTGTGTTGCAAATTTGCTAAACGTAATAATAACTACAAGTTAGTATAAAAGTGAAACAAACTTGCTTTAATAAAACCGTGCAAAACAACTAAATTTTGAACCTTCTCAGAATTCGACGAAACTTAACCCAAACATTGGTCTAGACCCAAGCATTTGTCTTGTAAATTTGCTATGCGTAATAATAACTACAAGTTAGTACAAAAGGGAAACAAACTTGTTTTAATAAAACCGTGCAAAACAGCTAACTTTTGAACGTTCTCAGGATTCGACAAAACTTGATCCAATCGTAGGTCTAGATCCAAGAATATGTGTGGTAAATTTTCTAAGCGTAATAATACCTACAAGTTAGTATAAAAGAGAAACAAACTTGCTTTAATAAAGCCGTGCAAAACAACTAAATTTTGAACGTTCTCAGAATTCGACGAAACCTGTCTCAAACGTTGGTCTAGACCCAAGCATTGTGTGGTAAATTTTTTTTTTTTTTGGGTAAGTGTAATTTTCATTTAAGAAAAGAAAATATAGTACAACAGAGTCCCTCTTTAGGCGCTTCCCTCGACAGGCCAAGGGATACGCCACAGTCTATACAAGGCACATGTGCTAATTGATCTAGGAAGCTTAATACTGAGTATACGTTGTCGAACATCTTCTACTATTAAGTTGTCCACTACGCTCGGGGGTCTCTCCTCGTGCTCAAAACGTCTCAGGTTTCTCTCCCTCCAAATATGGTATACACACGATCCAAGCAGGCATCGGTAGGATATATTGATGATGTGCTTCCCACGCCATTTTCTTGCTCCCCATTCAACATCACTGACCCAATCCCTATTAGGCCACTGGAATCGTACAATGCGCCGAATACTAATGAGGCATCTCCTACTAAATCTGCAGTGGAAAAACAGGTGGTTATGTGACTCCACCATGTCTTCATTGCACAGCACGCAGCACCCTAGATGGGAGAGCCATGGTTTATCCGTCGTTGCGAGCTTCTCCAGGATAGCTAGCCAAAGGATAAATAAATGTCGCGGGA
This sequence comes from Sesamum indicum, assembly GCF_026168435.1. Taxonomy (NCBI): domain Eukaryota; kingdom Viridiplantae; phylum Streptophyta; class Magnoliopsida; order Lamiales; family Pedaliaceae; genus Sesamum; species Sesamum indicum. The sequence continues at coordinate 14,302,477 of NC_142664.1, read as the reverse complement.
TCTTTAAAGAACCCAAAAGTAGTGAAATCCAACCTACTTTCGGTCCTGCTGATATCATAGCCCGATAAAACTCCTGGGTAGTGGGTTTCCGACTCGAACCTTTCCATATAATACGATCTGTACCCCCATGGATCTGAGGCAGCACATGTGTAATCTCCACGCATTCCATGTCTGTGATCAATGGCCAGTGCCAATGGCCCTCACAGATAACCGAGCTTAACATGGTAGACTCATGCAATCCCAGACTGTTTGGTCCCCGCAGAAATCTGTCAAGGAGGGGTCCAAGGTGATGCCAGGGATCCTTCCATAAGAAAAAATCACTTCCATCACCAATACGATATTCCACCACTGAGCGTACCCAGCCTCTCAACCTCAACATTTTTCTCCATCCCCATGGTCCACGATTCTCCGGGATAGACCATATCGAATCATCTCGAAGTCTGCCATGCCGCAGCCACTCGACCCAGATAGAAGTCCTATCACATCGGATGACTTCACATAGCTTTTTGCACATCAATGATCGATTAAGAGTTCCCATATCCTTAAGGCCAAGCCCTCCCTCCTCCTTCGGTTTGCAAATCTCCTTCCACGCAACTTTAGGGTATCCACTATTTCCGGTACCTCTCCATAAGAAAGCTCGCAATCGCTTCTCAATATCTTTAATGACCCCTTTTGGCAAAATAAATGCCGAAGCCCAATAAACACCCATAGCCACAAGAACAGACTTAATGATTTGTACCCTGCCGGCATATGACAGTGCCAATCCCTCCCAACCATTGATACGTGTATCGTTCTTACTCAGTAATGGTTGGCAGTCGGCGATAGATAATCGAGAAGAGATCAATGGTAGACCCAAATACCTCATCGGTAAGTGGCCTTCCTGAAACCCCAACACCGCAAGTAGCTCCCCTCGTACATTCTGGGCTGATCGTTGTGTGGTAAATTTTCTAACCGTAATAATAACTACAAGTTAGTGTAAAAGGGAAACAAACTTGTTTTAATAATACCGTGCAAAACAACTAATATTTGAACGTTCTCAGAATTCAACGAAAGTTGACCCAATCCCAGGTCTAGACCCAAGCATTTTTATTAGAAAATTGCCAAGCGTAATAATAACTACAAGTTAGTATAAAAAGGAAAAAAAAACTTGTTTCAATAAAACCGTCCAAAACAGCTAACTTTTGAACATTCTCAAAATTCGACGAAACTTGACCCAATCGTTGGTCTAGACCCTAGAATATCTGTGGTAAATTTGCTAAGCGTAATAATAACCACAAGTTAGTACAAAAGGAAAACAAACTTGCTTTAATAAAACCGTGCAAAACAGCTAAATTTTGAGCATTCTCAGAATTCGATGAAAATTGATCCAATCGTAGGTCTAGACCCAAGAATTTGTGTGTTAAATTTCCTAAATGTAATAATAACTACAAGTTAATATAAAAGGGAAACACACTTGTTTTAATAAAACCGTGTAAAATAGCTAACTTATGAACGTTCTCATAGTTCGACGAAACTTGACCCAATCGCAGGTCTAGACCCAAGCATTTGTGTTGTCAATTTGCTAATCGTAATAATAACAACAGGTTAGTATAAAAGGAAAACAAACTTGTTTTAATAAACCCGTGCAAACCAGCTAAATTTTGAACGGTCTCAGAATTCGATTAAACTTGACCAAAACGTTGGTCTAGACCAAAACATCTATGTTGTAATTTGCCCAGTGTAATACTGACTACAAGTTAGTATAAAAGGGAAGGAAACTTGATTTAATACAACCGTGCAAAACAGCTAAATTTTGAACGGTCTCAGAATTCGACGAAACTTGACCCAAACGTTGGTCTAGATCCAAGAATTTGTGTGTTAAATTTCTAAGCGTAATTATAATTACAAGTTAGTATAAAAGGGAAACAAAATTGCTTTAATAAAACCGTGCAAAACAGCTAAATTTTGAACGTTCTCAAAATTTTACGAAACTTGACCCCAACATAGATCTAGACCCAAGCATTTGTGTTATACATTTGCTAAGCGTAATAATAACTACAAGTTAGTATAAAAGGGAAACAAACTTGCTTTAATAAAATCGTGCAAAACAGATAAATTTTGAACGTTCTCAGAATTCAACAAAACCTGTCCCAAACGTTGGTCTAGACCGAAGCATTTGTGTGGTATATTTGCTAAGCATAATAATAACTACAAGTTAGTATAAAAGGGAAACAAACTTGTTTTAATAAAACCGTGCAAAACAGTTAACTTTTGAACGTACACTGAATTCAATGAAACTTGACCCAACCGTTGGTCTAAACCCAAGCATTTGTGTTGCAAATTTGCTAAACGTAATAATAACTACAAGTTAGTATAAAAGTGAAACAAACTTGCTTTAATAAAACCGTGCAAAACAACTAAATTTTGAACCTTCTCAGAATTCGACGAAACTTAACCCAAACATTGGTCTAGACCCAAGCATTTGTCTTGTAAATTTGCTATGCGTAATAATAACTACAAGTTAGTACAAAAGGGAAACAAACTTGTTTTAATAAAACCGTGCAAAACAGCTAACTTTTGAACGTTCTCAGGATTCGACAAAACTTGATCCAATCGTAGGTCTAGATCCAAGAATATGTGTGGTAAATTTTCTAAGCGTAATAATACCTACAAGTTAGTATAAAAGAGAAACAAACTTGCTTTAATAAAGCCGTGCAAAACAACTAAATTTTGAACGTTCTCAGAATTCGACGAAACCTGTCTCAAACGTTGGTCTAGACCCAAGCATTGTGTGGTAAATTTTTTTTTTTTTTTGGGTAAGTGTAATTTTCATTTAAGAAAAGAAAATATAGTACAACAGAGTCCCTCTTTAGGCGCTTCCCTCGACAGGCCAAGGGATACGCCACAGTCTATACAAGGCACATGTGCTAATTGATCTAGGAAGCTTAATACTGAGTATACGTTGTCGAACATCTTCTACTATTAAGTTGTCCACTACGCTCGGGGGTCTCTCCTCGTGCTCAAAACGTCTCAGGTTTCTCTCCCTCCAAATATGGTATACACACGATCCAAGCAGGCATCGGTAGGATATATTGATGATGTGCTTCCCACGCCATTTTCTTGCTCCCCATTCAACATCACTGACCCAATCCCTATTAGGCCACTGGAATCGTACAATGCGCCGAATACTAATGAGGCATCTCCTACTAAATCTGCAGTGGAAAAACAGGTGGTTATGTGACTCCACCATGTCTTCATTGCACAGCACGCAGCACCCTAGATGGGAGAGCCATGGTTTATCCGTCGTTGCGAGCTTCTCCAGGATAGCTAGCCAAAGGATAAATAAATGTCGCGGGATCTTTAAAGAACCCAAAAGTAGTGAAATCCAACCTACTTTCGGTCCTGCTGATATCATAGCCCGATAAAACTCCTGGGTAGTGGGTTTCCGACTCGAACCTTTCCATATAATACGATCTGTACCCCCATGGATCTGAGGCAGCACATGTGTAATCTCCACGCATTCCATGTCTGTGATCAATGGCCAGTGCCAATGGCCCTCACAGATAACCGAGCTTAACATGGTAGACTCATGCAATCCCAGACTGTTTGGTCCCCGCAGATATCTGTCAAGGAGGGGTCCAAGGTGATGCCAGGGATCCTTCCATAAGAAAACATCACTTCCATCACCAATACGATATTCCACCACTGAGCGTACCCAGCCTCTCAACCTCAACATTTTTCTCCATCCCCATGGTCCACGATTCTCCGGGATAGACCATATCGAATCATCTCGAAGTCTGCCATGCCGCAGCCACTCGACCCAGATAGAAGTCCTATCACATCGGATGACTTCACATAGCTTTTTGCACATCAATGATCGATTAAGAGTTCCCATATCCTTAAGGCCAAGCCCTCCCTCCTCCTTCGGTTTGCAAATCTCCTTCCACGCAACTTTAGGGTATCCACTATTTCCGGTACCTCTCCATAAGAAAGCTCGCAATCGCTTCTCAATATCTTTAATGACCCCTTTTGGCAAAATAAATGCCGAAGCCCAATAAACACCCATAGCCACAAGAACAGACTTAATGATTTGTACCCTGCCGGCATATGACAGTGCCAATCCCTCCCAACCATTGATACGTGTATCGTTCTTACTCAGTAATGGTTGGCAGTCGGCGATAGATAATCGAGAAGAGATCAATGGTAGACCCAAATACCTCATCGGTAAGTGGCCTTCCTGAAACCCCAACACCGCAAGTAGCTCCCCTCGTACATTCTGGGCTGATCGTTGTGTGGTAAATTTTCTAACCGTAATAATAACTACAAGTTAGTGTAAAAGGGAAACAAACTTGTTTTAATAATACCGTGCAAAACAACTAATATTTGAACGTTCTCAGAATTCAACGAAAGTTGACCCAATCCCAGGTCTAGACCCAAGCATTTTTATTAGAAAATTGCCAAGCGTAATAATAACTACAAGTTAGTATAAAAAGGAAAAAAAAACTTGTTTCAATAAAACCGTCCAAAACAGCTAACTTTTGAACATTCTCAAAATTCGACGAAACTTGACCCAATCGTTGGTCTAGACCCTAGAATATCTGTGGTAAATTTGCTAAGCGTAATAATAACCACAAGTTAGTACAAAAGGAAAACAAACTTGCTTTAATAAAACCGTGCAAAACAGCTAAATTTTGAGCATTCTCAGAATTCGATGAAAATTGATCCAATCGTAGGTCTAGACCCAAGAATTTGTGTGTTAAATTTCCTAAATGTAATAATAACTACAAGTTAATATAAAAGGGAAACACACTTGTTTTAATAAAACCGTGTAAAATAGCTAACTTATGAACGTTCTCATAGTTCGACGAAACTTGACCCAATCGCAGGTCTAGACCCAAGCATTTGTGTTGTCAATTTGCTAATCGTAATAATAACAACAGGTTAGTATAAAAGGAAAACAAACTTGTTTTAATAAACCCGTGCAAACCAGCTAAATTTTGAACGGTCTCAGAATTCGATGAAACTTGACCAAAACGTTGGTCTAGACCAAAACATCTATGTTGTAATTTGCCCAGTGTAATACTGACTACAAGTTAGTATAAAAGGGAAACAAACTTGTTTTAATAAAACCGTGCAAAACAGCTAAATTTTGAGCATTTTCAGATGTCGACGAAACTTGACCCAAACGTTGGTCTAGATCCAAGAATTTGTGTGTTAAATTTCTAAGCGTAATTATAATTACAAGTTAGTATAAAAGGGAAACAAAATTGCTTTAATAAAACCGTGCAAAACAGCTAAATTTTGAACGTTCTCAAAATTTTACGAAACTTGACCCCAACATAGATCTAGACCCAAGCATTTGTGTTATACATTTGCTAAGCGTAATAATAACTACAAGTTAGTATAAAAGGGAAACAAACTTGCTTTAATAAAATCGTGCAAAACAGATAAATTTTGAACGTTCTCAGAATTCAACAAAACCTGTCCCAAACGTTGGTCTAGACCGAAGCATTTGTGTGGTATATTTGCTAAGCATAATAATAACTACAAGTTAGTATAAAAGGGAAACAAACTTGTTTTAATAAAACCGTGCAAAACAGTTAACTTTTGAACGTACACTGAATTCAATGAAACTTGACCCAACCGTTGGTCTAAACCCAAGCATTTGTGTTGCAAATTTGCTAAACGTAATAATAACTACAAGTTAGTATAAAAGTGAAACAAACTTGCTTTAATAAAACCGTGCAAAACAACTAAATTTTGAACCTTCTCAGAATTCGACGAAACTTAACCCAAACATTGGTCTAGACCCAAGCATTTGTCTTGTAAATTTGCTATGCGTAATAATAACTACAAGTTAGTACAAAAGGGAAACAAACTTGTTTTAATAAAACCGTGCAAAACAGCTAACTTTTGAACGTTCTCAGGATTCGACAAAACTTGATCCAATCGTAGGTCTAGATCCAAGAATATGTGTGGTAAATTTTCTAAGCGTAATAATACCTACAAGTTAGTATAAAAGAGAAACAAACTTGCTTTAATAAAGCCGTGCAAAACAACTAAATTTTGAACGTTCTCAGAATTCGACGAAACCTGTCTCAAACGTTGGTCTAGACCCAAGCATTGTGTGGTAAATTTTTTTTTTTTTTTGGGTAAGTGTAATTTTCATTTAAGAAAAGAAAATATAGTACAACAGAGTCCCTCTTTAGGCGCTTCCCTCGACAGGCCAAGGGATACGCCACAGTCTATACAAGGCACATGTGCTAATTGATCTAGGAAGCTTAATACTGAGTATACGTTGTCGAACATCTTCTACTATTAAGTTGTCCACTACGCTCGGGGGTCTCTCCTCGTGCTCAAAACGTCTCAGGTTTCTCTCCCTCCAAATATGGTATACACACGATCCAAGCAGGCATCGGTAGGATATATTGATGATGTGCTTCCCACGCCATTTTCTTGCTCCCCATTCAACATCACTGACCCAATCCCTATTAGGCCACTGGAATCGTACAATGCGCCGAATACTAATGAGGCATCTCTTACTAAATCTGCAGTGGAAAAACAGGTGGTTATGTGACTCCACCATGTCTTCATTGCACAGCACGCAGCACCCTAGATGGGAGAGCCATGGTTTATCCGTCGTTGCGAGCTTCTCCAGGATAGCTAGCCAAAGGATAAATAAATGTCGCGGGATCTTTAAAGAACCCAAAAGTAGTGAAATCCAACCTACTTTCGGTCCTGCTGATATCATAGCCCGATAAAACTCCTGGGTAGTGGGTTTCCGACTCGAACCTTTCCATATAATACGATCTGTACCCCCATGGATCTGAGGCAGCACATGTGTAATCTCCACGCATTCCATGTCTGTGATCAATGGCCAGTGCCAATGGCCCTCACAGATAACCGAGCTTAACATGGTAGACTCATGCAATCCCAGACTGTTTGGTCCCCGCAGAAATCTGTCAAGGAGGGGTCCAAGGTGATGCCAGGGATCCTTCCATAAGAAAACATCACTTCCATCACCAATACGATATTCCACCACTGAGCGTACCCAGCCTCTCAACCTCAACATTTTTCTCCATCCCCATGGTCCACGATTCTCCGGGATAGACCATATCGAATCATCTCGAAGTCTGCCATGCCGCAGCCACTCGACCCAGATAGAAGTCCTATCACATCGGATGACTTCACATAGCTTTTTGCACATCAATGATCGATTAAGAGTTCCCATATCCTTAAGGCCAAGCCCTCCCTCCTCCTTCGGTTTGCAAATCTCCTTCCACGCAACTTTAGGGTATCCACTATTTCCGGTACCTCTCCATAAGAAAGCTCGCAATCGCTTCTCAATATCTTTAATGACCCCTTTTGGCAAAATAAATGCCGAAGCCCAATAAACACCCATAGCCACAAGAACAGACTTAATGATTTGTACCCTGCCGGCATATGACAGTGCCAATCCCTCCCAACCATTGATACGTGTATCGTTCTTACTCAGTAATGGTTGGCAGTCGGCGATAGATAATCGAGAAGAGATCAATGGTAGACCCAAATACCTCATCGGTAAGTGGCCTTCCTGAAACCCCAACACCGCAAGTAGCTCCCCTCGTACATTCTGGGCTGATCGTTGTGTGGTAAATTTTCTAACCGTAATAATAACTACAAGTTAGTGTAAAAGGGAAACAAACTTGTTTTAATAATACCGTGCAAAACAACTAATATTTGAACGTTCTCAGAATTCAACGAAAGTTGACCCAATCCCAGGTCTAGACCCAAGCATTTTTATTAGAAAATTGCCAAGCGTAATAATAACTACAAGTTAGTATAAAAAGGAAAAAAAAACTTGTTTCAATAAAACCGTCCAAAACAGCTAACTTTTGAACATTCTCAAAATTCGACGAAACTTGACCCAATCGTTGGTCTAGACCCTAGAATATCTGTGGTAAATTTGCTAAGCGTAATAATAACCACAAGTTAGTACAAAAGGAAAACAAACTTGCTTTAATAAAATCGTGCAAAACAGCTAAATTTTGAGCATTCTCAGAATTCGATGAAAATTGATCCAATCGTAGGTCTAGACCCAAGAATTTGTGTGTTAAATTTCCTAAATGTAATAATAACTACAAGTTAATATAAAAGGGAAACACACTTGTTTTAATAAAACCGTGTAAAATAGCTAACTTATGAACGTTCTCATAGTTCGACGAAACTTGACCCAATCGCAGGTCTAGACCCAAGCATTTGTGTTGTCAATTTGCTAATCGTAATAATAACAACAGGTTAGTATAAAAGGAAAACAAACTTGTTTTAATAAACCCGTGCAAACCAGCTAAATTTTGAACGGTCTCAGAATTCGATGAAACTTGACCAAAACGTTGGTCTAGACCAAAACATCTATGTTGTAATTTGCCCAGTGTAATACTGACTACAAGTTAGTATAAAAGGGAAGGAAACTTGATTTAATACAACCGTGCAAAACAGCTAAATTTTGAACGGTCTCAGAATTCGACGAAACTTGACCCAAACGTTGGTCTAGATCCAAGAATTTGTGTGTTAAATTTCTAAGCGTAATTATAATTACAAGTTAGTATAAAAGGGAAACAAAATTGCTTTAATAAAACCGTGCAAAACAGCTAAATTTTGAACGTTCTCAAAATTTTACGAAACTTGACCCCAACATAGATCTAGACCCAAGCATTTGTGTTATACATTTGCTAAGCGTAATAATAACTACAAGTTAGTATAAAAGGGAAACAAACTTGCTTTAATAAAATCGTGCAAAACAGATAAATTTTGAACGTTCTCAGAATTCAACAAAACCTGTCCCAAACGTTGGTCTAGACCGAAGCATTTGTGTGGTATATTTGCTAAGCATAATAATAACTACAAGTTAGTATAAAAGGGAAACAAACTTGTTTTAATAAAACCGTGCAAAACAGTTAACTTTTGAACGTACACTGAATTCAATGAAACTTGACCCAACCGTTGGTCTAAACCCAAGCATTTGTGTTGCAAATTTGCTAAACGTAATAATAACTACAAGTTAGTATAAAAGTGAAACAAACTTGCTTTAATAAAACCGTGCAAAACAACTAAATTTTGAACCTTCTCAGAATTCGACGAAACTTAACCCAAACATTGGTCTAGACCCAAGCATTTGTCTTGTAAATTTGCTATGCGTAATAATAACTACAAGTTAGTACAAAAGGGAAACAAACTTGTTTTAATAAAACCGTGCAAAACAGCTAACTTTTGAACGTTCTCAGGATTCGACAAAACTTGATCCAATCGTAGGTCTAGATCCAAGAATATGTGTGGTAAATTTTCTAAGCGTAATAATACCTACAAGTTAGTATAAAAGAGAAACAAACTTGCTTTAATAAAGCCGTGCAAAACAACTAAATTTTGAACGTTCTCAGAATTCGACGAAACCTGTCTCAAACGTTGGTCTAGACCCAAGCATTGTGTGGTAAATTTTTTTTTTTTTTTTGGGTAAGTGTAATTTTCATTTAAGAAAAGAAAATATAGTACAACGGAGTCCCTCTTTAGGCGCTTCCCTCGACAGGCCAAGGGATACGCCACAGTCTATACAAGGCACATGTGCTAATTGATCTAGGAAGCTTAATACTGAGTATACGTTGTCGAACATCTTCTACTATTAAGTTGTCCACTACGCTCGGGGGTCTCTCCTCGTGCTCAAAACGTCTCAGGTTTCTCTCCCTCCAAATATGGTATACACACGATCCAAGCAGGCATCGGTAGGATATATTGATGATGTGCTTCCCACGCCATTTTCTTGCTCCCCATTCAACATCACTGACCCAATCCCTATTAGGCCACTGGAATCGTACAATGCGCCGAATACTAATGAGGCATCTCCTACTAAATCTGCAGTGGAAAAACAGGTGGTTATGTGACTCCACCATGTCTTCATTGCACAGCACGCAGCACCCTAGATGGGAGAGCCATGGTTTATCCGTCGTTGCGAGCTTCTCCAGGATAGCTAGCCAAAGGATAAATAAATGTCGCGGGATCTTTAAAGAACCCAAAAGTAGTGAAATCCAACCTACTTTCGGTCCTGCTGATATCATAGCCCGATAAAACTCCTGGGTAGTGGGTTTCCGACTCGAACCTTTCCATATAATACGATCTGTACCCCCATGGATCTGAGGCAGCACATGTGTAATCTCCACGCATTCCATGTCTGTGATCAATGGCCAGTGCCAATGGCCCTCACAGATAACCGAGCTTCACATGGTAGACTCATGCAATCCCAGACTGTTTGGTCCCCGCAGAAATCTGTCAAGGAGGGGTCCAAGGTGATGCCAGGGATCCTTCCATAAGAAAACATCACTTCCATCACCAATACGATATTCCACCACTGAGCGTACCCAGCCTCTCAACCTCAACATTTTTCTCCATCCCCATGGTCCACGATTCTCCGGGATAGACCATATCGAATCATCTCGAAGTCTGCCATGCCGCAGCCACTCGACCCAGATAGAAGTCCTATCACATCGGATGACTTCACATAGCTTTTTGCACATCAATGATCGATTAAGAGTTCCCATATCCTTAAGGCCAAGCCCTCCCTCCTCCTTCGGTTTGCAAATCTCCTTCCACGCAACTTTAGGGTATCCACTATTTCCGGTACCTCTCCATAAGAAAGCTCGCAATCGCTTCTCAATATCTTTAATGACCCCTTTTGGCAAAATAAATGCCGAAGCCCAATAAACACCCATAGCCACAAGAACAGACTTAATGATTTGTACCCTGCCGGCATATGACAGTGCCAATCCCTCCCAACCATTGATACGTGTATCGTTCTTACTCAGTAATGGTTGGCAGTCGGCGATAGATAATCGAGAAGAGATCAATGGTAGACCCAAATACCTCATCGGTAAGTGGCCTTCCTGAAACCCCAACACCGCAAGTAGCTCCCCTCGTACATTCTGGGCTGATCGTTGTGTGGTAAATTTTCTAACCGTAATAATAACTACAAGTTAGTGTAAAAGGGAAACAAACTTGTTTTAATAATACCGTGCAAAACAACTAATATTTGAACGTTCTCAGAATTCAACGAAAGTTGACCCAATCCCAGGTCTAGACCCAAGCATTTTTATTAGAAAATTGCCAAGCGTAATAATAACTACAAGTTAGTATAAAAAGGAAAAAAAAACTTGTTTCAATAAAACCGTCCAAAACAGCTAACTTTTGAACATTCTCAAAATTCGACGAAACTTGACCCAATCGTTGGTCTAGACCCTAGAATATCTGTGGTAAATTTGCTAAGCGTAATAATAACCACAAGTTAGTACAAAAGGAAAACAAACTTGCTTTAATAAAACCGTGCAAAACAGCTAAATTTTGAGCATTCTCAGAATTCGATGAAAATTGATCCAATCGTAGGTCTAGACCCAAGAATTTGTGTGTTAAATTTCCTAAATGTAATAATAACTACAAGTTAATATAAAAGGGAAACACACTTGTTTTAATAAAACCGTGTAAAATAGCTAACTTATGAACGTTCTCATAGTTCGACGAAACTTGACCCAATCGCAGGTCTAGACCCAAGCATTTGTGTTGTCAATTTGCTAATCGTAATAATAACAACAGGTTAGTATAAAAGGAAAACAAACTTGTTTTAATAAACCCGTGCAAACCAGCTAAATTTTGAACGGTCTCAGAATTCGATGAAACTTGACCAAAACGTTGGTCTACACCAAAACATCTATGTTGTAATTTGCCCAGTGTAATACTGACTACAAGTTAGTATAAAAGGGAAGGAAACTTGATTTAATACAACCGTGCAAAACAGCTAAATTTTGAACGGTCTCAGAATTCGACGAAACTTGACCCAAACGTTGGTCTAGATCCAAGAATTTGTGTGTTAAATTTCTAAGCGTAATTATAATTACAAGTTAGTATAAAAGGGAAACAAAATTGCTTTAATAAAACCGTGCAAAACAGCTAAATTTTGAACGTTCTCAAAATTTTACGAAACTTGACCCCAACATAGATCTAGACCCAAGCATTTGTGTTATACATTTGCTAAGCGTAATAATAACTACAAGTTAGTATAAAAGGGAAACAAACTTGCTTTAATAAAATCGTGCAAAACAGATAAATTTTGAACGTTCTCAGAATTCAACAAAACCTGTCCCAAACGTTGGTCTAGACCGAAGCATTTGTGTGGTATATTTGCTAAGCATAATAATAACTACAAGTTAGTATAAAAGGGAAACAAACTTGTTTTAATAAAACCGTGCAAAACAGTTAACTTTTGAACGTACACTGAATTCAATGAAACTTGACCCAACCGTTGGTCTAAACCCAAGCATTTGTGTTGCAAATTTGCTAAACGTAATAATAACTACAAGTTAGTATAAAAGTGAAACAAACTTGCTTTAATAAAACCGTGCAAAACAACTAAATTTTGAACCTTCTCAGAATTCGACGAAACTTAACCCAAACATTGGTCTAGACCCAAGCATTTGTCTTGTAAATTTGCTATGCGTAATAATAACTACAAGTTAGTACAAAAGGGAAACAAACTTGTTTTAATAAAACCGTGCAAAACAGCTAACTTTTGAACGTTCTCAGGATTCGACAAAACTTGATCCAATCGTAGGTCTAGATCCAAGAATATGTGTGGTAAATTTTCTAAGCGTAATAATACCTACAAGTTAGTATAAAAGAGAAACAAACTTGCTTTAATAAAGCCGTGCAAAACAACTAAATTTTGAACGTTCTCAGAATTCGACGAAACCTGTCTCAAACGTTGGTCTAGACCCAAGCATTGTGTGGTAAATTTTTTTTTTTTTTTTGGGTAAGTGTAATTTTCATTTAAGAAAAGAAAATATAGTACAACAGAGTCCCTCTTTAGGCGCTTCCCTCGACAGGCCAAGGGATACGCCACAGTCTATACAAGGCACATGTGCTAATTGATCTAGGAAGCTTAATACTGAGTATACGTTGTCGAACATCTTCTACTATTAAGTTGTCCACTACGCTCGGGGGTCTCTCCTCGTGCTCAAAACGTCTCAGGTTTCTCTCCCTCCAAATATGGTATACACACGATCCAAGCAGGCATCGGTAGGATATATTGATGATGTGCTTCCCACGCCATTTTCTTGCTCCCCATTCAACATCACTGACCCAATCCCTATTAGGCCACTGGAATCGTACAATGCGCCGAATACTAATGAGGCATCTCCTACTAAATCTGCAGTGGAAAAACAGGTGGTTATGTGACTCCACCATGTCTTCATTGCACAGCACGCAGCACCCTAGATGGGAGAGCCATGGTTTATCCGTCGTTGCGAGCTTCTCCAGGATAGCTAGCCAAAGGATAAATAAATGTCGCGGGATCTTTAAAGAACCCAAAAGTAGTGAAATCCAACCTACTTTCGGTCCTGCTGATATCATAGCCCGATAAAACTCCTGGGTAGTGGGTTTCCGACTCGAACCTTTCCATATAATACGATCTGTACCCCCATGGATCTGAGGCAGCACATGTGTAATCTCCACGCATTCCATGTCTGTGATCAATGGCCAGTGCCAATGGCCCTCACAGATAACCGAGCTTAACATGGTAGACTCATGCAATCCCAGACTGTTTGGTCCCCGCAGAAATCTGTCAAGGAGGGGTCCAAGGTGATGCCAGGGATCCTTCCATAAGAAAACATCACTTCCATCACCAATACGATATTCCACCACTGAGCGTACCCAGCCTCTCAACCTCAACATTTTTCTCCATCCCCATGGTCCACGATTCTCCGGGATAGACCATATCGAATCATCTCGAAGTCTGCCATGCCGCAGCCACTCGACCCAGATAGAAGTCCTATCACATCGGATGACTTCACATAGCTTTTTGCACATCAATGATCGATTAAGAGTTCCCATATCCTTAAGGCCAAGCCCTCCCTCCTCCTTCGGTTTGCAAATCTCCTTCCACGCAACTTTAGGGTATCCACTATTTCCGGTACCTCTCCATAAGAAAGCTCGCAATCGCTTCTCAATATCTTTAATGACCCCTTTTGGCAAAATAAATGCCGAAGCCCAATAAACACCCATAGCCACAAGAACAGACTTAATGATTTGTACCCTGCCGGCATATGACAGTGCCAATCCCTCCCAACCATTGATACGTGTATCGTTCTTACTCAGTAATGGTTGGCAGTCGGCGATAGATAATCGAGAAGAGATCAATGGTAGACCCAAATACCTCATCGGTAAGTGGCCTTCCTGAAACCCCAACACCGCAAGTAGCTCCCCTCGTACATTCTGGGCTGATCGTTGTGTGGTAAATTTTCTAACCGTAATAATAACTACAAGTTAGTGTAAAAGGGAAACAAACTTGTTTTAATAATACCGTGCAAAACAACTAATATTTGAACGTTCTCAGAATTCAACGAAAGTTGACCCAATCCCAGGTCTAGACCCAAGCATTTTTATTAGAAAATTGCCAAGCGTAATAATAACTACAAGTTAGTATAAAAAGGAAAAAAAAACTTGTTTCAATAAAACCGTCCAAAACAGCTAACTTTTGAACATTCTCAAAATTCGACGAAACTTGACCCAATCGTTGGTCTAGACCCTAGAATATCTGTGGTAAATTTGCTAAGCGTAATAATAACCACAAGTTAGTACAAAAGGAAAACAAACTTGCTTTAATAAAACCGTGCAAAACAGCTAAATTTTGAGCATTCTCAGAATTCGATGAAAATTGATCCAATCGTAGGTCTAGACCCAAGAATTTGTGTGTTAAATTTCCTAAATGTAATAATAACTACAAGTTAATATAAAAGGGAAACACACTTGTTTTAATAAAACCGTGTAAAATAGCTAACTTATGAACGTTCTCATAGTTCGACGAAACTTGACCCAATCGCAGGTCTAGACCCAAGCATTTGTGTTGTCAATTTGCTAATCGTAATAATAACAACAGGTTAGTATAAAAGGAAAACAAACTTGTTTTAATAAACCCGTGCAAACCAGCTAAATTTTGAACGGTCTCAGAATTCGATGAAACTTGACCAAAACGTTGGTCTAGACCAAAACATCTATGTTGTAATTTGCCCAGTGTAATACTGACTACAAGTTAGTATAAAAGGGAAGGAAACTTGATTTAATACAACCGTGCAAAACAGCTAAATTTTGAACGGTCTCAGAATTCGACGAAACTTGACCCAAACGTTGGTCTAGATCCAAGAATTTGTGTGTTAAATTTCTAAGCGTAATTATAATTACAAGTTAGTATAAAAGGGAAACAAAATTGCTTTAATAAAACCGTGCAAAACAGCTAAATTTTGAACGTTCTCAAAATTTTACGAAACTTGACCCCAACATAGATCTAGACCCAAGCATTTGTGTTATACATTTGCTAAGCGTAATAATAACTACAAGTTAGTATAAAAGGGAAACAAACTTGCTTTAATAAAATCGTGCAAAACAGATAAATTTTGAACGTTCTCAGAATTCAACAAAACCTGTCCCAAACGTTGGTCTAGACCGAAGCATTTGTGTGGTATATTTGCTAAGCATAATAATAACTACAAGTTAGTATAAAAGGGAAACAAACTTGTTTTAATAAAACCGTGCAAAACAGTTAACTTTTGAACGTACACTGAATTCAATGAAACTTGACCCAACCGTTGGTCTAAACCCAAGCATTTGTGTTGCAAATTTGCTAAACGTAATAATAACTACAAGTTAGTATAAAAGTGAAACAAACTTGCTTTAATAAAACCGTGCAAAACAACTAAATTTTGAACCTTCTCAGAATTCGACGAAACTTAACCCAAACATTGGTCTAGACCCAAGCATTTGTCTTGTAAATTTGCTATGCGTAATAATAACTACAAGTTAGTACAAAAGGGAAACAAACTTGTTTTAATAAAACCGTGCAAAACAGCTAACTTTTGAACGTTCTCAGGATTCGACAAAACTTGATCCAATCGTAGGTCTAGATCCAAGAATATGTGTGGTAAATTTTCTAAGCGTAATAATACCTACAAGTTAGTATAAAAGAGAAACAAACTTGCTTTAATAAAGCCGTGCAAAACAACTAAATTTTGAACGTTCTCAGAATTCGACGAAACCTGTCTCAAACGTTGGTCTAGACCCAAGCATTGTGTGGTAAATTTTTTTTTTTTTTTTGGGTAAGTGTAATTTTCATTTAAGAAAAGAAAATATAGTACAACAGAGTCCCTCTTTAGGCGCTTCCCTCGACAGGCCAAGGGATACGCCACAGTCTATACAAGGCACATGTGCTAATTGATCTAGGAAGCTTAATACTGAGTATACGTTGTCGAACATCTTCTACTATTAAGTTGTCCACTACGCTCGGGGGTCTCTCCTCGTGCTCAAAACGTCTCAGGTTTCTCTCCCTCCAAATATGGTATACACACGATCCAAGCAGGCATCGGTAGGATATATTGATGATGTGCTTCCCACGCCATTTTCTTGCTCCCCATTCAACATCACTGACCCAATCCCTATTAGGCCACTGGAATCGTACAATGCGCCGAATACTAATGAGGCATCTCCTACTAAATCTGCAGTGGAAAAACAGGTGGTTATGTGACTCCACCATGTCTTCATTGCACAGCACGCAGCACCCTAGATGGGAGAGCCATGGTTTATCCGTCGTTGCGAGCTTCTCCAGGATAGCTAGCCAAAGGATAAATAAATGTCGCGGGATCTTTAAAGAACCCAAAAGTAGTGAAATCCAACCTACTTTCGGTCCTGCTGATATCATAGCCCGATAAAACTCCTGGGTAGTGGGTTTCCGACTCGAACCTTTCCATATAATACGATCTGTACCCCCATGGATCTGAGGCAGCACATGTGTAATCTCCACGCATTCCATGTCTGTGATCAATGGCCAGTGCCAATGGCCCTCACAGATAACCGAGCTTAACATGGTAGACTCATGCAATCCCAGACTGTTTGGTCCCCGCAGAAATCTGTCAAGGAGGGGTCCAAGGTGATGCCAGGGATCCTTCCATAAGAAAACATCACTTCCATCACCAATACGATATTCCACCACTGAGCGTACCCAGCCTCTCAACCTCAACATTTTTCTCCATCCCCATGGTCCACGATTCTCCGGGATAGACCATATCGAATCATCTCGAAGTCTGCCATGCCGCAGCCACTCGACCCAGATAGAAGTCCTATCACATCGGATGACTTCACATAGCTTTTTGCACATCAATGATCGATTAAGAGTTCCCATATCCTTAAGGCCAAGCCCTCCCTCCTCCTTCGGTTTGCAAATCTCCTTCCACGCAACTTTAGGGTATCCACTATTTCCGGTACCTCTCCATAAGAAAGCTCGCAATCGCTTCTCAATATCTTTAATGACCCCTTTTGGCAAAATAAATGCCGAAGCCCAATAAACACCCATAGCCACAAGAACAGACTTAATGATTTGTACCCTGCCGGCATATGACAGTGCCAATCCCTCCCAACCATTGATACGTGTATCGTTCTTACTCAGTAATGGTTGGCAGTCGGCGATAGATAATCGAGAAGAGATCAATGGTAGACCCAAATACCTCATCGGTAAGTGGCCTTCCTGAAACCCCAACACCGCAAGTAGCTCCCCTCGTACATTCTGGGCTGATCGTTGTGTGGTAAATTTTCTAACCGTAATAATAACTACAAGTTAGTGTAAAAGGGAAACAAACTTGTTTTAATAATACCGTGCAAAACAACTAATATTTGAACGTTCTCAGAATTCAACGAAAGTTGACCCAATCCCAGGTCTAGACCCAAGCATTTTTATTAGAAAATTGCCAAGCGTAATAATAACTACAAGTTAGTATAAAAAGGAAAAAAAAACTTGTTTCAATAAAACCGTCCAAAACAGCTAACTTTTGAACATTCTCAAAATTCGACGAAACTTGACCCAATCGTTGGTCTAGACCCTAGAATATCTGTGGTAAATTTGCTAAGCGTAATAATAACCACAAGTTAGTACAAAAGGAAAACAAACTTGCTTTAATAAAACCGTGCAAAACAGCTAAATTTTGAGCATTCTCAGAATTCGATGAAAATTGATCCAATCGTAGGTCTAGACCCAAGAATTTGTGTGTTAAATTTCCTAAATGTAATAATAACTACAAGTTAATATAAAAGGGAAACACACTTGTTTTAATAAAACCGTGTAAAATAGCTAACTTATGAACGTTCTCATAGTTCGACGAAACTTGACCCAATCGCAGGTCTAGACCCAAGCATTTGTGTTGTCAATTTGCTAATCGTAATAATAACAACAGGTTAGTATAAAAGGAAAACAAACTTGTTTTAATAAACCCGTGCAAACCAGCTAAATTTTGAACGGTCTCAGAATTCGATGAAACTTGACCAAAACGTTGGTCTAGACCAAAACATCTATGTTGTAATTTGCCCAGTGTAATACTGACTACAAGTTAGTATAAAAGGGAAGGAAACTTGATTTAATACAACCGTGCAAAACAGCTAAATTTTGAACGGTCTCAGAATTCGACGAAACTTGACCCAAACGTTGGTCTAGATCCAAGAATTTGTGTGTTAAATTTCTAAGCGTAATTATAATTACAAGTTAGTATAAAAGGGAAACAAAATTGCTTTAATAAAACCGTGCAAAACAGCTAAATTTTGAACGTTCTCAAAATTTTACGAAACTTGACCCCAACATAGATCTAGACCCAAGCATTTGTGTTATACATTTGCTAAGCGTAATAATAACTACAAGTTAGTATAAAAGGGAAACAAACTTGCTTTAATAAAATCGTGCAAAACAGATAAATTTTGAACGTTCTCAGAATTCAACAAAACCTGTCCCAAACGTTGGTCTAGACCGAAGCATTTGTGTGGTATATTTGCTAAGCATAATAATAACTACAAGTTAGTATAAAAGGGAAACAAACTTGTTTTAATAAAACCGTGCAAAACAGTTAACTTTTGAACGTACACTGAATTCAATGAAACTTGACCCAACCGTTGGTCTAAACCCAAGCATTTGTGTTGCAAATTTGCTAAACGTAATAATAACTACAAGTTAGTATAAAAGTGAAACAAACTTGCTTTAATAAAACCGTGCAAAACAACTAAATTTTGAACCTTCTCAGAATTCGACGAAACTTAACCCAAACATTGGTCTAGACCCAAGCATTTGTCTTGTAAATTTGCTATGCGTAATAATAACTACAAGTTAGTACAAAAGGGAAACAAACTTGTTTTAATAAAACCGTGCAAAACAGCTAACTTTTGAACGTTCTCAGGATTCGACAAAACTTGATCCAATCGTAGGTCTAGATCCAAGAATATGTGTGGTAAATTTTCTAAGCGTAATAATACCTACAAGTTAGTATAAAAGAGAAACAAACTTGCTTTAATAAAGCCGTGCAAAACAACTAAATTTTGAACGTTCTCAGAATTCGACGAAACCTGTCTCAAACGTTGGTCTAGACCCAAGCATTGTGTGGTAAATTTTTTTTTTTTTTTTGGGTAAGTGTAATTTTCATTTAAGAAAAGAAAATATAGTACAACAGAGTCCCTCTTTAGGCGCTTCCCTCGACAGGCCAAGGGATACGCCACAGTCTATACAAGGCACATGTGCTAATTGATCTAGGAAGCTTAATACTGAGTATACGTTGTCGAACATCTTCTACTATTAAGTTGTCCACTACGCTCGGGGGTCTCTCCTCGTGCTCAAAACGTCTCAGGTTTCTCTCCCTCCAAATATGGTATACACACGATCCAAGCAGGCATCGGTAGGATATATTGATGATGTGCTTCCCACGCCATTTTCTTGCTCCCCATTCAACATCACTGACCCAATCCCTATTAGGCCACTGGAATCGTACAATGCGCCGAATACTAATGAGGCATCTCCTACTAAATCTGCAGTGGAAAAACAGGTGGTTATGTGACTCCACCATGTCTTCATTGCACAGCACGCAGCACCCTAGATGGGAGAGCCATGGTTTATCCGTCGTTGCGAGCTTCTCCAGGATAGCTAGCCAAAGGATAAATAAATGTCGCGGGATCTTTAAAGAACCCAAAAGTAGTGAAATCCAACCTACTTTCGGTCCTGCTGATATCATAGCCCGATAAAACTCCTGGGTAGTGGGTTTCCGACTCGAACCTTTCCATATAATACGATCTGTACCCCCATGGATCTGAGGCAGCACATGTGTAATCTCCACGCATTCCATGTCTGTGATCAATGGCCAGTGCCAATGGCCCTCACAGATAACCGAGCTTCACATGGTAGACTCATGCAATCCCAGACTGTTTGGTCCCCGCAGAAATCTGTCAAGGAGGGGTCCAAGGTGATGCCAGGGATCCTTCCATAAGAAAACATCACTTCCATCACCAATACGATATTCCACCACTGAGCGTACCCAGCCTCTCAACCTCAACATTTTTCTCCATCCCCATGGTCCACGATTCTCCGGGATAGACCATATCGAATCATCTCGAAGTCTGCCATGCCGCAGCCACTCGACCCAGATAGAAGTCCTATCACATCGGATGACTTCACATAGCTTTTTGCACATCAATGATCGATTAAGAGTTCCCATATCCTTAAGGCCAAGCCCTCCCTCCTCCTTCGGTTTGCAAATCTCCTTCCACGCAACTTTAGGGTATCCACTATTTCCGGTACCTCTCCATAAGAAAGCTCGCAATCGCTTCTCAATATCTTTAATGACCCCTTTTGGCAAAATAAATGCCGAAGCCCAATAAACACCCATAGCCACAAGAACAGACTTAATGATTTGTACCCTGCCGGCATATGACAGTGCCAATCCCTCCCAACCATTGATACGTGTATCGTTCTTACTCAGTAATGGTTGGCAGTCGGCGATAGATAATCGAGAAGAGATCAATGGTAGACCCAAATACCTCATCGGTAAGTGGCCTTCCTGAAACCCCAACACCGCAAGTAGCTCCCCTCGTACATTCTGGGCTGATCGTTGTGTGGTAAATTTTCTAACCGTAATAATAACTACAAGTTAGTGTAAAAGGGAAACAAACTTGTTTTAATAATACCGTGCAAAACAACTAATATTTGAACGTTCTCAGAATTCAACGAAAGTTGACCCAATCCCAGGTCTAGACCCAAGCATTTTTATTAGAAAATTGCCAAGCGTAATAATAACTACAAGTTAGTATAAAAAGGAAAAAAAAACTTGTTTCAATAAAACCGTCCAAAACAGCTAACTTTTGAACATTCTCAAAATTCGACGAAACTTGACCCAATCGTTGGTCTAGACCCTAGAATATCTGTGGTAAATTTGCTAAGCGTAATAATAACCACAAGTTAGTACAAAAGGAAAACAAACTTGCTTTAATAAAACCGTGCAAAACAGCTAAATTTTGAGCATTCTCAGAATTCGATGAAAATTGATCCAATCGTAGGTCTAGACCCAAGAATTTGTGTGTTAAATTTCCTAAATGTAATAATAACTACAAGTTAATATAAAAGGGAAACACACTTGTTTTAATAAAACCGTGTAAAATAGCTAACTTATGAACGTTCTCATAGTTCGACGAAACTTGACCCAATCGCAGGTCTAGACCCAAGCATTTGTGTTGTCAATTTGCTAATCGTAATAATAACAACAGGTTAGTATAAAAGGAAAACAAACTTGTTTTAATAAACCCGTGCAAACCAGCTAAATTTTGAACGGTCTCAGAATTCGATGAAACTTGACCAAAACGTTGGTCTAGACCAAAACATCTATGTTGTAATTTGCCCAGTGTAATACTGACTACAAGTTAGTATAAAAGGGAAGGAAACTTGATTTAATACAACCGTGCAAAACAGCTAAATTTTGAACGGTCTCAGAATTCGACGAAACTTGACCCAAACGTTGGTCTAGATCCAAGAATTTGTGTGTTAAATTTCTAAGCGTAATTATAATTACAAGTTAGTATAAAAGGGAAACAAAATTGCTTTAATAAAACCGTGCAAAACAGCTAAATTTTGAACGTTCTCAAAATTTTACGAAACTTGACCCCAACATAGATCTAGACCCAAGCATTTGTGTTATACATTTGCTAAGCGTAATAATAACTACAAGTTAGTATAAAAGGGAAACAAACTTGCTTTAATAAAATCGTGCAAAACAGATAAATTTTGAACGTTCTCAGAATTCAACAAAACCTGTCCCAAACGTTGGTCTAGACCGAAGCATTTGTGTGGTATATTTGCTAAGCATAATAATAACTACAAGTTAGTATAAAAGGGAAACAAACTTGTTTTAATAAAACCGTGCAAAACAGTTAACTTTTGAACGTACACTGAATTCAATGAAACTTGACCCAACCGTTGGTCTAAACCCAAGCATTTGTGTTGCAAATTTGCTAAACGTAATAATAACTACAAGTTAGTATAAAAGTGAAACAAACTTGCTTTAATAAAACCGTGCAAAACAACTAAATTTTGAACCTTCTCAGAATTCGACGAAACTTAACCCAAACATTGGTCTAGACCCAAGCATTTGTCTTGTAAATTTGCTATGCGTAATAATAACTACAAGTTAGTACAAAAGGGAAACAAACTTGTTTTAATAAAACCGTGCAAAACAGCTAACTTTTGAACGTTCTCAGGATTCGACAAAACTTGATCCAATCGTAGGTCTAGATCCAAGAATATGTGTGGTAAATTTTCTAAGCGTAATAATACCTACAAGTTAGTATAAAAGAGAAACAAACTTGCTTTAATAAAGCCGTGCAAAACAACTAAATTTTGAACGTTCTCAGAATTCGACGAAACCTGTCTCAAACGTTGGTCTAGACCCAAGCATTGTGTGGTAAATTTTTTTTTTTTTTTTGGGTAAGTGTAATTTTCATTTAAGAAAAGAAAATATAGTACAACAGAGTCCCTCTTTAGGCGCTTCCCTCGACAGGCCAAGGGATACGCCACAGTCTATACAAGGCACATGTGCTAATTGATCTAGGAAGCTTAATACTGAGTATACGTTGTCGAACATCTTCTACTATTAAGTTGTCCACTACGCTCGGGGGTCTCTCCTCGTGCTCAAAACGTCTCAGGTTTCTCTCCCTCCAAATATGGTATACACACGATCCAAGCAGGCATCGGTAGGATATATTGATGATGTGCTTCCCACGCCATTTTCTTGCTCCCCATTCAACATCACTGACCCAATCCCTATTAGGCCACTGGAATCGTACAATGCGCCGAATACTAATGAGGCATCTCCTACTAAATCTGCAGTGGAAAAACAGGTGGTTATGTGACTCCACCATGTCTTCATTGCACAGCACGCAGCACCCTAGATGGGAGAGCCATGGTTTATCCGTCGTTGCGAGCTTCTCCAGGATAGCTAGCCAAAGGATAAATAAATGTCGCGGGATCTTTAAAGAACCCAAAAGTAGTGAAATCCAACCTACTTTCGGTCCTGCTGATATCATAGCCCGATAAAACTCCTGGGTAGTGGGTTTCCGACTCGAACCTTTCCATATAATACGATCTGTACCCCCATGGATCTGAGGCAGCACATGTGTAATCTCCACGCATTCCATGTCTGTGATCAATGGCCAGTGCCAATGGCCCTCACAGATAACCGAGCTTCACATGGTAGACTCATGCAATCCCAGACTGTTTGGTCCCCGCAGAAATCTGTCAAGGAGGGGTCCAAGGTGATGCCAGGGATCCTTCCATAAGAAAACATCACTTCCATCACCAATACGATATTCCACCACTGAGCGTACCCAGCCTCTCAACCTCAACATTTTTCTCCATCCCCATGGTCCACGATTCTCCGGGATAGACCATATCGAATCATCTCGAAGTCTGCCATGCCGCAGCCACTCGACCCAGATAGAAGTCCTATCACATCGGATGACTTCACATAGCTTTTTGCACATCAATGATCGATTAAGAGTTCCCATATCCTTAAGGCCAAGCCCTCCCTCCTCCTTCGGTTTGCAAATCTCCTTCCACGCAACTTTAGGGTATCCACTATTTCCGGTACCTCTCCATAAGAAAGCTCGCAATCGCTTCTCAATATCTTTAATGACCCCTTTTGGCAAAATAAATGCCGAAGCCCAATAAACACCCATAGCCACAAGAACAGACTTAATGATTTGTACCCTGCCGGCATATGACAGTGCCAATCCCTCCCAACCATTGATACGTGTATCGTTCTTACTCAGTAATGGTTGGCAGTCGGCGATAGATAATCGAGAAGAGATCAATGGTAGACCCAAATACCTCATCGGTAAGTGGCCTTCCTGAAACCCCAACACCGCAAGTAGCTCCCCTCGTACATTCTGGGCTGATCGTTGTGTGGTAAATTTTCTAACCGTAATAATAACTACAAGTTAGTGTAAAAGGGAAACAAACTTGTTTTAATAATACCGTGCAAAACAACTAATATTTGAACGTTCTCAGAATTCAACGAAAGTTGACCCAATCCCAGGTCTAGACCCAAGCATTTTTATTAGAAAATTGCCAAGCGTAATAATAACTACAAGTTAGTATAAAAAGGAAAAAAAAACTTGTTTCAATAAAACCGTCCAAAACAGCTAACTTTTGAACATTCTCAAAATTCGACGAAACTTGACCCAATCGTTGGTCTAGACCCTAGAATATCTGTGGTAAATTTGCTAAGCGTAATAATAACCACAAGTTAGTACAAAAGGAAAACAAACTTGCTTTAATAAAACCGTGCAAAACAGCTAAATTTTGAGCATTCTCAGAATTCGATGAAAATTGATCCAATCGTAGGTCTAGACCCAAGAATTTGTGTGTTAAATTTCCTAAATGTAATAATAACTACAAGTTAATATAAAAGGGAAACACACTTGTTTTAATAAAACCGTGTAAAATAGCTAACTTATGAACGTTCTCATAGTTCGACGAAACTTGACCCAATCGCAGGTCTAGACCCAAGCATTTGTGTTGTCAATTTGCTAATCGTAATAATAACAACAGGTTAGTATAAAAGGAAAACAAACTTGTTTTAATAAACCCGTGCAAACCAGCTAAATTTTGAACGGTCTCAGAATTCGATGAAACTTGACCAAAACGTTGGTCTAGACCAAAACATCTATGTTGTAATTTGCCCAGTGTAATACTGACTACAAGTTAGTATAAAAGGGAAGGAAACTTGATTTAATACAACCGTGCAAAACAGCTAAATTTTGAACGGTCTCAGAATTCGACGAAACTTGACCCAAACGTTGGTCTAGATCCAAGAATTTGTGTGTTAAATTTCTAAGCGTAATTATAATTACAAGTTAGTATAAAAGGGAAACAAAATTGCTTTAATAAAACCGTGCAAAACAGCTAAATTTTGAACGTTCTCAAAATTTTACGAAACTTGACCCCAACATAGATCTAGACCCAAGCATTTGTGTTATACATTTGCTAAGCGTAATAATAACTACAAGTTAGTATAAAAGGGAAACAAACTTGCTTTAATAAAATCGTGCAAAACAGATAAATTTTGAACGTTCTCAGAATTCAACAAAACCTGTCCCAAACGTTGGTCTAGACCGAAGCATTTGTGTGGTATATTTGCTAAGCATAATAATAACTACAAGTTAGTATAAAAGGGAAACAAACTTGTTTTAATAAAACCGTGCAAAACAGTTAACTTTTGAACGTACACTGAATTCAATGAAACTTGACCCAACCGTTGGTCTAAACCCAAGCATTTGTGTTGCAAATTTGCTAAACGTAATAATAACTACAAGTTAGTATAAAAGTGAAACAAACTTGCTTTAATAAAACCGTGCAAAACAACTAAATTTTGAACCTTCTCAGAATTCGACGAAACTTAACCCAAACATTGGTCTAGACCCAAGCATTTGTCTTGTAAATTTGCTATGCGTAATAATAACTACAAGTTAGTACAAAAGGGAAACAAACTTGTTTTAATAAAACCGTGCAAAACAGCTAACTTTTGAACGTTCTCAGGATTCGACAAAACTTGATCCAATCGTAGGTCTAGATCCAAGAATATGTGTGGTAAATTTTCTAAGCGTAATAATACCTACAAGTTAGTATAAAAGAGAAACAAACTTGCTTTAATAAAGCCGTGCAAAACAACTAAATTTTGAACGTTCTCAGAATTCGACGAAACCTGTCTCAAACGTTGGTCTAGACCCAAGCATTGTGTGGTAAATTTTTTTTTTTTTTTTGGGTAAGTGTAATTTTCATTTAAGAAAAGAAAATATAGTACAACAGAGTCCCTCTTTAGGCGCTTCCCTCGACAGGCCAAGGGATACGCCACAGTCTATACAAGGCACATGTGCTAATTGATCTAGGAAGCTTAATACTGAGTATACGTTGTCGAACATCTTCTACTATTAAGTTGTCCACTACGCTCGGGGGTCTCTCCTCGTGCTCAAAACGTCTCAGGTTTCTCTCCCTCCAAATATGGTATACACACGATCCAAGCAGGCATCGGTAGGATATATTGATGATGTGCTTCCCACGCCATTTTCTTGCTCCCCATTCAACATCACTGACCCAATCCCTATTAGGCCACTGGAATCGTACAATGCGCCGAATACTAATGAGGCATCTCCTACTAAATCTGCAGTGGAAAAACAGGTGGTTATGTGACTCCACCATGTCTTCATTGCACAGCACGCAGCACCCTAGATGGGAGAGCCATGGTTTATCCGTCGTTGCGAGCTTCTCCAGGATAGCTAGCCAAAGGATAAATAAATGTCGCGGGATCTTTAAAGAACCCAAAAGTAGTGAAATCCAACCTACTTTCGGTCCTGCTGATATCATAGCCCGATAAAACTCCTGGGTAGTGGGTTTCCGACTCGAACCTTTCCATATAATACGATCTGTACCCCCATGGATCTGAGGCAGCACATGTGTAATCTCCACGCATTCCATGTCTGTGATCAATGGCCAGTGCCAATGGCCCTCACAGATAACCGAGCTTAACATGGTAGACTCATGCAATCCCAGACTGTTTGGTCCCCGCAGAAATCTGTCAAGGAGGGGTCCAAGGTGATGCCAGGGATCCTTCCATAAGAAAACATCACTTCCATCACCAATACGATATTCCACCACTGAGCGTACCCAGCCTCTCAACCTCAACATTTTTCTCCATCCCCATGGTCCACGATTCTCCGGGATAGACCATATCGAATCATCTCGAAGTCTGCCATGCCGCAGCCACTCGACCCAGATAGAAGTCCTATCACATCGGATGACTTCACATAGCTTTTTGCACATCAATGATCGATTAAGAGTTCCCATATCCTTAAGGCCAAGCCCTCCCTCCTCCTTCGGTTTGCAAATCTCCTTCCACGCAACTTTAGGGTATCCACTATTTCCGGTACCTCTCCATAAGAAAGCTCGCAATCGCTTCTCAATATCTTTAATGACCCCTTTTGGCAAAATAAATGCCGAAGCCCAATAAACACCCATAGCCACAAGAACAGACTTAATGATTTGTACCCTGCCGGCATATGACAGTGCCAATCCCTCCCAACCATTGATACGCGTATCGTTCTTACTCAGTAATGGTTGGCAGTCGGCGATAGATAATCGAGAAGAGATCAATGGTAGACCCAAATACCTCATCGGTAAGTGGCCTTCCTGAAACCCCAACACCGCAAGTAGCTCCCCTCGTACATTCTGGGCTGATCGTTGTGTGGTAAATTTTCTAACCGTAATAATAACTACAAGTTAGTGTAAAAGGGAAACAAACTTGTTTTAATAATACCGTGCAAAACAACTAATATTTGAACGTTCTCAGAATTCAACGAAAGTTGACCCAATCCCAGGTCTAGACCCAAGCATTTTTATTAGAAAATTGCCAAGCGTAATAATAACTACAAGTTAGTATAAAAAGGAAAAAAAAACTTGTTTCAATAAAACCGTCCAAAACAGCTAACTTTTGAACATTCTCAAAATTCGACGAAACTTGACCCAATCGTTGGTCTAGACCCTAGAATATCTGTGGTAAATTTGGTAAGCGTAATAATAACCACAAGTTAGTACAAAAGGAAAACAAACTTGCTTTAATAAAACCGTGCAAAACAGCTAAATTTTGAGCATTCTCAGAATTCGATGAAAATTGATCCAATCGTAGGTCTAGACCCAAGAATTTGTGTGTTAAATTTCCTAAATGTAATAATAACTACAAGTTAATATAAAAGGGAAACACACTTGTTTTAATAAAACCGTGTAAAATAGCTAACTTATGAACGTTCTCATAGTTCGACGAAACTTGACCCAATCGCAGGTCTAGACCCAAGCATTTGTGTTGTCAATTTGCTAATCGTAATAATAACAACAGGTTAGTATAAAAGGAAAACAAACTTGTTTTAATAAACCCGTGCAAACCAGCTAAATTTTGAACGGTCTCAGAATTCGATGAAACTTGACCAAAACGTTGGTCTAGACCAAAACATCTATGTTGTAATTTGCCCAGTGTAATACTGACTACAAGTTAGTATAAAAGGGAAGGAAACTTGATTTAATACAACCGTGCAAAACAGCTAAATTTTGAACGGTCTCAGAATTCGACGAAACTTGACCCAAACGTTGGTCTAGATCCAAGAATTTGTGTGTTAAATTTCTAAGCGTAATTATAATTACAAGTTAGTATAAAAGGGAAACAAAATTGCTTTAATAAAATCGTGCAAAACAGCTAAATTTTGAACGTTCTCAAAATTTTACGAAACTTGACCCCAACATAGATCTAGACCCAAGCATTTGTGTTATACATTTGCTAAGCGTAATAATAACTACAAGTTAGTATAAAAGGGAAACAAACTTGCTTTAATAAAATCGTGCAAAACAGATAAATTTTGAACGTTCTCAGAATTCAACAAAACCTGTCCCAAACGTTGGTCTAGACCGAAGCATTTGTGTGGTATATTTGCTAAGCATAATAATAACTACAAGTTAGTATAAAAGGGAAACAAACTTGTTTTAATAAAACCGTGCAAAACAGTTAACTTTTGAACGTACACTGAATTCAATGAAACTTGACCCAACCGTTGGTCTAAACCCAAGCATTTGTGTTGCAAATTTGCTAAACGTAATAATAACTACAAGTTAGTATAAAAGTGAAACAAACTTGCTTTAATAAAACCGTGCAAAACAACTAAATTTTGAACCTTCTCAGAATTCGACGAAACTTAACCCAAACATTGGTCTAGACCCAAGCATTTGTCTTGTAAATTTGCTATGCGTAATAATAACTACAAGTTAGTACAAAAGGGAAACAAACTTGTTTTAATAAAACCGTGCAAAACAGCTAACTTTTGAACGTTCTCAGGATTCGACAAAACTTGATCCAATCGTAGGTCTAGATCCAAGAATATGTGTGGTAAATTTTCTAAGCGTAATAATACCTACAAGTTAGTATAAAAGAGAAACAAACTTGCTTTAATAAAGCCGTGCAAAACAACTAAATTTTGAACGTTCTCAGAATTCGACGAAACCTGTCTCAAACGTTGGTCTAGACCCAAGCATTGTGTGGTAAATTTTTTTTTTTTTTTGGGTAAGTGTAATTTTCATTTAAGAAAAGAAAATATAGTACAACAGAGTCCCTCTTTAGGCGCTTCCCTCGACAGGCCAAGGGATACGCCACAGTCTATACAAGGCACATGTGCTAATTGATCTAGGAAGCTTAATACTGAGTATACGTTGTCGAACATCTTCTACTATTAAGTTGTCCACTACGCTCGGGGGTCTCTCCTCGTGCTCAAAACGTCTCAGGTTTCTCTCCCTCCAAATATGGTATACACACGATCCAAGCAGGCATCGGTAGGATATATTGATGATGTGCTTCCCACGCCATTTTCTTGCTCCCCATTCAACATCACTGACCCAATCCCTATTAGGCCACTGGAATCGTACAATGCGCCGAATACTAATGAGGCATCTCCTACTAAATCTGCAGTGGAAAAACAGGTGGTTATGTGACTCCACCATGTCTTCATTGCACAGCACGCAGCACCCTAGATGGGAGAGCCATGGTTTATCCGTCGTTGCGAGCTTCTCCAGGATAGCTAGCCAAAGGATAAATAAATGTCGCGGGATCTTTAAAGAACCCAAAAGTAGTGAAATCCAACCTACTTTCGGTCCTGCTGATATCATAGCCCGATAAAACTCCTGGGTAGTGGGTTTCCGACTCGAACCTTTCCATATAATACGATCTGTACCCCCATGGATCTGAGGCAGCACATGTGTAATCTCCACGCATTCCATGTCTGTGATCAATGGCCAGTGCCAATGGCCCTCACAGATAACCGAGCTTAACATGGTAGACTCATGCAATCCCAGACTGTTTGGTCCCCGCAGAAATCTGTCAAGGAGGGGTCCAAGGTGATGCCAGGGATCCTTCCATAAGAAAACATCACTTCCATCACCAATACGATATTCCACCACTGAGCGTACCCAGCCTCTCAACCTCAACATTTTTCTCCATCCCCATGGTCCACGATTCTCCGGGATAGACCATATCGAATCATCTCGAAGTCTGCCATGCCGCAGCCACTCGACCCAGATAGAAGTCCTATCACATCGGATGACTTCACATAGCTTTTTGCACATCAATGATCGATTAAGAGTTCCCATATCCTTAAGGCCAAGCCCTCCCTCCTCCTTCGGTTTGCAAATCTCCTTCCACGCAACTTTAGGGTATCCACTATTTCCGGTACCTCTCCATAAGAAAGCTCGCAATCGCTTCTCAATATCTTTAATGACCCCTTTTGGCAAAATAAATGCCGAAGCCCAATAAACACCCATAGCCACAAGAACAGACTTAATGATTTGTACCCTGCCGGCATATGACAGTGCCAATCCCTCCCAACCATTGATACGCGTATCGTTCTTACTCAGTAATGGTTGGCAGTCGGCGATAGATAATCGAGAAGAGATCAATGGTAGACCCAAATACCTCATCGGTAAGTGGCCTTCCTGAAACCCCAACACCGCAAGTAGCTCCCCTCGTACATTCTGGGCTGATCGTTGTGTGGTAAATTTTCTAACCGTAATAATAACTACAAGTTAGTGTAAAAGGGAAACAAACTTGTTTTAATAATACCGTGCAAAACAACTAATATTTGAACGTTCTCAGAATTCAACGAAAGTTGACCCAATCCCAGGTCTAGACCCAAGCATTTTTATTAGAAAATTGCCAAGCGTAATAATAACTACAAGTTAGTATAAAAAGGAAAAAAAAACTTGTTTCAATAAAACCGTCCAAAACAGCTAACTTTTGAACATTCTCAAAATTCGACGAAACTTGACCCAATCGTTGGTCTAGACCCTAGAATATCTGTGGTAAATTTGGTAAGCGTAATAATAACCACAAGTTAGTACAAAAGGAAAACAAACTTGCTTTAATAAAACCGTGCAAAACAGCTAAATTTTGAGCATTCTCAGAATTCGATGAAAATTGATCCAATCGTAGGTCTAGACCCAAGAATTTGTGTGTTAAATTTCCTAAATGTAATAATAACTACAAGTTAATATAAAAGGGAAACACACTTGTTTTAATAAAACCGTGTAAAATAGCTAACTTATGAACGTTCTCATAGTTCGACGAAACTTGACCCAATCGCAGGTCTAGACCCAAGCATTTGTGTTGTCAATTTGCTAATCGTAATAATAACAACAGGTTAGTATAAAAGGAAAACAAACTTGTTTTAATAAACCCGTGCAAACCAGCTAAATTTTGAACGGTCTCAGAATTCGATGAAACTTGACCAAAACGTTGGTCTAGACCAAAACATCTATGTTGTAATTTGCCCAGTGTAATACTGACTACAAGTTAGTATAAAAGGGAAGGAAACTTGATTTAATACAACCGTGCAAAACAGCTAAATTTTGAACGGTCTCAGAATTCGACGAAACTTGACCCAAACGTTGGTCTAGATCCAAGAATTTGTGTGTTAAATTTCTAAGCGTAATTATAATTACAAGTTAGTATAAAAGGGAAACAAAATTGCTTTAATAAAATCGTGCAAAACAGCTAAATTTTGAACGTTCTCAAAATTTTACGAAACTTGACCCCAACATAGATCTAGACCCAAGCATTTGTGTTATACATTTGCTAAGCGTAATAATAACTACAAGTTAGTATAAAAGGGAAACAAACTTGCTTTAATAAAATCGTGCAAAACAGATAAATTTTGAACGTTCTCAGAATTCAACAAAACCTGTCCCAAACGTTGGTCTAGACCGAAGCATTTGTGTGGTATATTTGCTAAGCATAATAATAACTACAAGTTAGTATAAAAGGGAAACAAACTTGTTTTAATAAAACCGTGCAAAACAGTTAACTTTTGAACGTACACTGAATTCAATGAAACTTGACCCAACCGTTGGTCTAAACCCAAGCATTTGTGTTGCAAATTTGCTAAACGTAATAATAACTACAAGTTAGTATAAAAGTGAAACAAACTTGCTTTAATAAAACCGTGCAAAACAACTAAATTTTGAACCTTCTCAGAATTCGACGAAACTTAACCCAAACATTGGTCTAGACCCAAGCATTTGTCTTGTAAATTTGCTATGCGTAATAATAACTACAAGTTAGTACAAAAGGGAAACAAACTTGTTTTAATAAAACCGTGCAAAACAGCTAACTTTTGAACGTTCTCAGGATTCGACAAAACTTGATCCAATCGTAGGTCTAGATCCAAGAATATGTGTGGTAAATTTTCTAAGCGTAATAATACCTACAAGTTAGTATAAAAGAGAAACAAACTTGCTTTAATAAAGCCGTGCAAAACAACTAAATTTTGAACGTTCTCAGAATTCGACGAAACCTGTCTCAAACGTTGGTCTAGACCCAAGCATTGTGTGGTAAATTTTTTTTTTTTTTTGGGTAAGTGTAATTTTCATTTAAGAAAAGAAAATATAGTACAACAGAGTCCCTCTTTAGGCGCTTCCCTCGACAGGCCAAGGGATACGCCACAGTCTATACAAGGCACATGTGCTAATTGATCTAGGAAGCTTAATACTGAGTATACGTTGTCGAACATCTTCTACTATTAAGTTGTCCACTACGCTCGGGGGTCTCTCCTCGTGCTCAAAACGTCTCAGGTTTCTCTCCCTCCAAATATGGTATACACACGATCCAAGCAGGCATCGGTAGGATATATTGATGATGTGCTTCCCACGCCATTTTCTTGCTCCCCATTCAACATCACTGACCCAATCCCTATTAGGCCACTGGAATCGTACAATGCGCCGAATACTAATGAGGCATCTCCTACTAAATCTGCAGTGGAAAAACAGGTGGTTATGTGACTCCACCATGTCTTCATTGCACAGCACGCAGCACCCTAGATGGGAGAGCCATGGTTTATCCGTCGTTGCGAGCTTCTCCAGGATAGCTAGCCAAAGGATAAATAAATGTCGCGGGATCTTTAAAGAACCCAAAAGTAGTGAAATCCAACCTACTTTCGGTCCTGCTGATATCATAGCCCGATAAAACTCCTGGGTAGTGGGTTTCCGACTCGAACCTTTCCATATAATACGATCTGTACCCCCATGGATCTGAGGCAGCACATGTGTAATCTCCACGCATTCCATGTCTGTGATCAATGGCCAGTGCCAATGGCCCTCACAGATAACCGAGCTTAACATGGTAGACTCATGCAATCCCAGACTGTTTGGTCCCCGCAGAAATCTGTCAAGGAGGGGTCCAAGGTGATGCCAGGGATCCTTCCATAAGAAAAAATCACTTCCATCACCAATACGATATTCCACCACTGAGCGTAACCAGCCTCTCAACCTCAACATTTTTCTCCATCCCCATGGTCCACGATTCTCCGGGATAGACCATATCGAATCATCTCGAAGTCTGCCATGCCGCAGCCACTCGACCCAGATAGAAGTCCTATCACATCGGATGACTTCACATAGCTTTTTGCACATCAATGATCGATTAAGAGTTCCCATATCCTTAAGGCCAAGCCCTCCCTCCTCCTTCGGTTTGCAAATCTCCTTCCACGCAACTTTAGGGTATCCACTATTTCCGGTACCTCTCCATAAGAAAGCTCGCAATCGCTTCTCAATATCTTTAATGACCCCTTTTGGCAAAATAAATGCCGAAGCCCAATAAACACCCATAGCCACAAGAACAGACTTAATGATTTGTACCCTGCCGGCATATGACAGTGCCAATCCCTCCCAACCATTGATACGTGTATCGTTCTTACTCAGTAATGGTTGGCAGTCGGCGATAGATAATCGAGAAGAGATCAATGGTAGACCCAAATACCTCATCGGTAAGTGGCCTTCCTGAAACCCCAACACCGCAAGTAGCTCCCCTCGTACATTCTGGGCTGATCGTTGTGTGGTAAATTTTCTAACCGTAATAATAACTACAAGTTAGTGTAAAAGGGAAACAAACTTGTTTTAATAATACCGTGCAAAACAACTAATATTTGAACGTTCTCAGAATTCAACGAAAGTTGACCCAATCCCAGGTCTAGACCCAAGCATTTTTATTAGAAAATTGCCAAGCGTAATAATAACTACAAGTTAGTATAAAAAGGAAAAAAAAACTTGTTTCAATAAAACCGTCCAAAACAGCTAACTTTTGAACATTCTCAAAATTCGACGAAACTTGACCCAATCGTTGGTCTAGACCCTAGAATATCTGTGGTAAATTTGCTAAGCGTAATAATAACCACAAGTTAGTATAAAAGGAAAACAAACTTGCTTTAATAAAACCGTGCAAAACAGCTAAATTTTGAGCATTCTCAGAATTCGATGAAAATTGATCCAATCGTTGGTCTAGACCCAAGAATTTGTGTATTAAATTTCCTAAATGTAATAATAACTACAAGTTAATATAAAAGGGAAACACACTTGTTTTAATAAAACCGTGTAAAACAGCTAACTTATGAACGTTCTCATAGTTCGACGAAACTTGACCCAATCACAGGTCTAGACCCAAGCATTTGTGTTGTCAATTTGCTAATCGTAATAATAACAACAGGTTAGTATAAAAGGAAAACAAACTTGTTTTAATAAACCCGTGCAAACCAGCTAAATTTTGAACGGTCTCAGAATTCGATGAAACTTGACCAAAACGTTGGTCTAGACCAAAACATCTATGTTGTAATTTGCCCAGTGTAATACTGACTACAAGTTAGTATAAAAGGGAAACAAACTTGTTTTAATAAAACCGTGCAAAACAGCTAAATTTTGAGCATTCTCAGAATTCGACGAAACTTGACCCAAACGTTGGTCTAGATCCAAGAATTTGTGTGTTAAATTTCTAAGCGTAATTATAATTACAAGTTAGTATAAAAGGGAAACAAACTTGCTTTAATAAAACCGTGCAAAACAGCTAAATTTTGAGCATTCTCAGAATTCGATGAAAATTGATCCAATCGTAGGTCTAGACCCAAGAATTTGTGTGTTAAATTTCCTAAATGTAATAATAACTACAAGTTAATATAAAAGGGAAACACACTTGTTTTAATAAAACCGTGTAAAATAGCTAACTTATGAACGTTCTCATAGTTCGACGAAACTTGACCCAATTGCAGGTCTAGACCCAAGCATTTGTGTTGTCAATTTGCTAATCGTAATAATAACAACAGGTTAGTATAAAAGGAAAACAAACTTGTTTTAATAAACCCGTGCAAACCAGCTAAATTTTGAACGGTCTCAGAATTCGATGAAACTTGACCAAAACGTTGGTCTAGACCAAAACATCTATGTTGTAATTTGCCCAGTGTAATACTGACTACAAGTTAGTATAAAAGGGAAGGAAACTTGATTTAATACAACCGTGCAAAACAGCTAAATTTTGAACGGTCTCAGAATTCGACGAAACTTGACCCAAACGTTGGTCTAGATCCAAGAATTTGTGTGTTAAATTTCTAAGCGTAATTATAATTACAAGTTAGTATAAAAGGGAAACAAAATTGCTTTAATAAAATCGTGCAAAACAGCTAAATTTTGAACGTTCTCAAAATTTTACGAAACTTGACCCCAACATAGATCTAGACCCAAGCATTTGTGTTATACATTTGCTAAGCGTAATAATAACTACAAGTTAGTATAAAAGGGAAACAAACTTGCTTTAATAAAATCGTGCAAAACAGATAAATTTTGAACGTTCTCAGAATTCAACAAAACCTGTCCCAAACGTTGGTCTAGACCGAAGCATTTGTGTGGTATATTTGCTAAGCATAATAATAACTACAAGTTAGTATAAAAGGGAAACAAACTTGTTTTAATAAAACCGTGCAAAACAGTTAACTTTTGAACGTACACTGAATTCAATGAAACTTGACCCAACCGTTGGTCTAAACCCAAGCATTTGTGTTGCAAATTTGCTAAACGTAATAATAACTACAAGTTAGTATAAAAGTGAAACAAACTTGCTTTAATAAAACCGTGCAAAACAACTAAATTTTGAACCTTCTCAGAATTCGACGAAACTTAACCCAAACATTGGTCTAGACCCAAGCATTTGTCTTGTAAATTTGCTATGCGTAATAATAACTACAAGTTAGTACAAAAGGGAAACAAACTTGTTTTAATAAAACCGTGCAAAACAGCTAACTTTTGAACGTTCTCAGGATTCGACAAAACTTGATCCAATCGTAGGTCTAGATCCAAGAATATGTGTGGTAAATTTTCTAAGCGTAATAATACCTACAAGTTAGTATAAAAGAGAAACAAACTTGCTTTAATAAAGCCATGCAAAACAACTAAATTTTGAACGTTCTCAGAATTCGACGAAACCTGTCTCAAACGTTGGTCTAGACCCAAGCATTGTGTGGTAAATTTTTTTTTTTTTTGGGTAAGTGTAATTTTCATTTAAGAAAAGAAAATATAGTACAACAGAGTCCCTCTTTAGGCGCTTCCCTCGACAGGCCAAGGGATACGCCACAGTCTATACAAGGCACATGTGCTAATTGATCTAGGAAGCTTAATACTGAGTATACGTTGTCGAACATCTTCTACTATTAAGTTGTCCACTACGCTCGGGGGTCTCTCCTCGTGCTCAAAACGTCTCAGGTTTCTCTCCCTCCAAATATGGTATACACACGATCCAAGCAGGCATCGGTAGGATATATTGATGATGTGCTTCCCACGCCATTTTCTTGCTCCCCATTCAACATCACTGACCCAATCCCTATTAGGCCACTGGAATCGTACAATGCGCCGAATACTAATGAGGCATCTCCTACTAAATCTGCAGTGGAAAAACAGGTGGTTATGTGACTCCACCATGTCTTCATTGCACAGCACGCAGCACCCTAGATGGGAGAGCCATGGTTTATCCGTCGTTGCGAGCTTCTCCAGGATAGCTAGCCAAAGGATAAATAAATGTCGCGGGATCTTTAAAGAACCCAAAAGTAGTGAAATCCAACCTACTTTCGGTCCTGCTGATATCATAGCCCGATAAAACTCCTGGGTAGTGGGTTTCCGACTCGAACCTTTCCATATAATACGATCTGTACCCCCATGGATCTGAGGCAGCACATGTGTAATCTCCACGCATTCCATGTCTGTGATCAATGGCCAGTGCCAATGGCCCTCACAGATAACCGAGCTTAACATGGTAGACTCATGCAATCCCAGACTGTTTGGTCCCCGCAGAAATCTGTCAAGGAGGGGTCCAAGGTGATGCCAGGGATCCTTCCATAAGAAAAAATCACTTCCATCACCAATACGATATTCCACCACTGAGCGTAACCAGCCTCTCAACCTCAACATTTTTCTCCATCCCCATGGTCCACGATTCTCCGGGATAGACCATATCGAATCATCTCGAAGTCTGCCATGCCGCAGCCACTCGACCCAGATAGAAGTCCTATCACATCGGATGACTTCACATAGCTTTTTGCACATCAATGATCGATTAAGAGTTCCCATATCCTCAAGGCCAAGCCCTCCCTCCTCCTTCGGTTTGCAAATCTCCTTCCACGCAACTTTAGGGTATCCACTATTTCCGGTACCTCTCCATAAGAAAGCTCGCAATCGCTTCTCAATATCTTTAATGACCCCTTTTGGCAAAATAAATGCCGAAGCCCAATAAACACCCATAGCCACAAGAACAGACTTAATGATTTGTACCCTGCCGGCATATGACAGTGCCAATCCCTCCCAACCATTGATACGTGTATCGTTCTTACTCAGTAATGGTTGGCAGTCGGCGATAGATAATCGAGAAGAGATCAATGGTAGACCCAAATACCTCATCGGTAAGTGGCCTTCCTGAAACCCCAACACCGCAAGTAGCTCCCCTCGTACATTCTGGGCTGATCGTTGTGTGGTAAATTTTCTAACCGTAATAATAACTACAAGTTAGTGTAAAAGGGAAACAAACTTGTTTTAATAATACCGTGCAAAACAACTAATATTTGAACGTTCTCAGAATTCAACGAAAGTTGACCCAATCCCAGGTCTAGACCCAAGCATTTTTATTAGAAAATTGCCAAGCGTAATAATAACTACAAGTTAGTATAAAAAGGAAAAAAAAACTTGTTTCAATAAAACCGTCCAAAACAGCTAACTTTTGAACATTCTCAAAATTCGACGAAACTTGACCCAATCGTTGGTCTAGACCCTAGAATATCTGTGGTAAATTTGCTAAGCGTAATAATAACCACAAGTTAGTATAAAAGGAAAACAAACTTGCTTTAATAAAACCGTGCAAAACAGCTAAATTTTGAGCATTCTCAGAATTCGATGAAAATTGATCCAATCGTAGGTCTAGACCCAAGAATTTGTGTGTTAAATTTCCTAAATGTAATAATAACTACAAGTTAATATAAAAGGGAAACACACTTGTTTTAATAAAACCGTGTAAAATAGCTAACTTATGAACGTTCTCATAGTTCGACGAAACTTGACCCAATCGCAGGTCTAGACCCAAGCATTTGTGTTGTCAATTTGCTAATCGTAATAATAACAACAGGTTAGTATAAAAGGAAAACAAACTTGTTTTAATAAACCCGTGCAAACCAGCTAAATTTTGAACGGTCTCAGAATTCGATGAAACTTGACCAAAACGTTGGTCTAGACCAAAACATCTATGTTGTAATTTGCCCAGTGTAATACTGACTACAAGTTAGTATAAAAGGGAAGGAAACTTGATTTAATACAACCGTGCAAAACAGCTAAATTTTGAACGGTCTCAGAATTCGACGAAACTTGACCCAAACGTTGGTCTAGATCCAAGAATTTGTGTGTTAAATTTCTAAGCGTAATTATAATTACAAGTTAGTATAAAAGGGAAACAAAATTGCTTTAATAAAACCGTGCAAAACAGCTAAATTTTGAACGTTCTCAAAATTTTACGAAACTTGACCCCAACATAGATCTAGACCCAAGCATTTGTGTTATACATTTGCTAAGCGTAATAATAACTACAAGTTAGTATAAAAGGGAAACAAACTTGCTTTAATAAAATCGTGCAAAACAGATAAATTTTGAACGTTCTCAGAATTCAACAAAACCTGTCCCAAACGTTGGTCTAGACCGAAGCATTTGTGTGGTATATTTGCTAAGCATAATAATAACTACAAGTTAGTATAAAAGGGAAACAAACTTGTTTTAATAAAACCGTGCAAAACAGTTAACTTTTGAACGTACACTGAATTCAATGAAACTTGACCCAACCGTTGGTCTAAACCCAAGCATTTGTGTTGCAAATTTGCTAAACGTAATAATAACTACAAGTTAGTATAAAAGTGAAACAAACTTGCTTTAATAAAACCGTGCAAAACAACTAAATTTTGAACCTTCTCAGAATTCGACGAAACTTAACCCAAACATTGGTTTAGACCCAAGCATTTGTCTTGTAAATTTGCTATGCGTAATAATAACTACAAGTTAGTACAAAAGGGAAACAAACTTGTTTTAATAAAACCGTGCAAAACAGCTAACTTTTGAACGTTCTCAGGATTCGACAAAACTTGATCCAATCGTAGGTCTAGATCCAAGAATATGTGTGGTAAATTTTCTAAGCGTAATAATACCTACAAGTTAGTATAAAAGAGAAACAAACTTGCTTTAATAAAGCCGTGCAAAACAACTAAATTTTGAACGTTCTCAGAATTCGACGAAACCTGTCTCAAACGTTGGTCTAGACCCAAGCATTGTGTGGTAAATTTTTTTTTTTTTTTGGGTAAGTGTAATTTTCATTTAAGAAAAGAAAATATAGTACAACAGAGTCCCTCTTTAGGCGCTTCCCTCGACAGGCCAAGGGATACGCCACAGTCTATACAAGGCACATGTGCTAATTGATCTAGGAAGCTTAATACTGAGTATACGTTGTCGAACATCTTCTACTATTAAGTTGTCCACTACGCTCGGGGGTCTCTCCTCGTGCTCAAAACGTCTCAGGTTTCTCTCCCTCCAAATATGGTATACACACGATCCAAGCAGGCATCGGTAGGATATATTGATGATGTGCTTCCCACGCCATTTTCTTGCTCCCCATTCAACATCACTGACCCAATCCCTATTAGGCCACTGGAATCGTACAATGCGCCGAATACTAATGAGGCATCTCCTACTAAATCTGCAGTGGAAAAACAGGTGGTTATGTGACTCCACCATGTCTTCATTGCACAGCACGCAGCACCCTAGATGGGAGAGCCATGGTTTATCCGTCGTTGCGAGCTTCTCCAGGATAGCTAGCCAAAGGATAAATAAATGTCGCGGGATCTTTAAAGAACCCAAAAGTAGTGAAATCCAACCTACTTTCGGTCCTGCTGATATCATAGCCCGATAAAACTCCTGGGTAGTGGGTTTCCGACTCGAACCTTTCCATATAATACGATCTGTACCCCCATGGATCTGAGGCAGCACATGTGTAATCTCCACGCATTCCATGTCTGTGATCAATGGCCAGTGCCAATGGCCCTCACAGATAACCGAGCTTAACATGGTAGACTCATGCAATCCCAGACTGTTTGGTCCCCGCAGAAATCTGTCAAGGAGGGGTCCAAGGTGATGCCAGGGATCCTTCCATAAGAAAAAATCACTTCCATCACCAATACGATATTCCACCACTGAGCGTAACCAGCCTCTCAACCTCAACATTTTTCTCCATCCCCATGGTCCACGATTCTCCGGGATAGACCATATCGAATCATCTCGAAGTCTGCCATGCCGCAGCCACTCGACCCAGATAGAAGTCCTATAACATCGGATGACTTCACATAGCTTTTTGCACATCAATGATCGATTAAGAGTTCCCATATCCTTAAGGCCAAGTCCTCCCTCCTCCTTCGGTTTGCAAATCTCCTTCCACGCAACTTTAGGGTATCCACTATTTCCGGTACCTCTCCATAAGAAAGCTCGCAATCGCTTCTCAATATCTTTAATGACCCCTTTTGGCAAAATAAATGCCGAAGCCCAATAAACACCCATAGCCACAAGAACAGACTTAATGATTTGTACCCTGCCGGCATATGACAGTGCCAATCCCTCCCAACCATTGATACGTGTATCGTTCTTACTCAGTAATGGTTGGCAGTCGGCGATAGATAATCGAGAAGAGATCAATGGTAGACCCAAATACCTCATCGGTAAGTGGCCTTCCTGAAACCCCAACACCGCAAGTAGCTCCCCTCGTACATTCTGGGCTGATCGTTGTGTGGTAAATTTCCTAAGCGTAATAATAACTACAAGTTAGTGTAAAAGGGAAACAAACTTGTTTTAATAATACCGTGCAAAACAGCTAATATTTGAACGTTCTCAGAATTCAACAAAACTTGACCCAATCCCAGGTCTAGACCCAAGCATTTTTATTAGAAAATTGCCAAGCGTAATAATAACTACAAGTTAGTATGAAAAGGAAAAATTTTGAGCATTCTCAGAATTCGACTAAACTTGATCCAAACGTAGGTCTAGACCCAAGAATTTGTGTGTTAAATTTCCTAAGTGTAATAATAACTACAAGTTAATATAAAAGGGAAACAAACTTGTTTTAATAAAACCGTGTAAAACAGCTAACTTATGAACGTTCTCAGAATTCGACGAAATTTTTTTTTTGGGGTGTAAGTGTAATTTTCATTTAAAAAAAAATGAGAAGTATAGTACAACAGTGTCCCTCATTAGATCTTGACCCAATCGCAGGTCTAGACCCAAGCATTTGTGTTGTAAATTTCCGGTAAATGTTAATTTCATTAATAAAGAGTAATGGTACAGTACAACATGGTACAACATGGGATTATCAACTGGTTTCTCCCTCTACCCAAGGGATACGCCATAATCTATACAATGCTCGTGTACTGACTGACGATGCTAAGTCAACGCTAAGAATCCTCTGTCTGACGTCATTGATGATTAGTATGCTCAATGTGGCCGGTGTCCGCTCAGTATGATCAAATCTCCTCAAGTTCCTCTCCTTCCATATGTGGTAGACGCACGCCGCCAGTAGTGTACGGTAAGCTCTATTTATAATGTGCTCCCCTCTCCATTTCCGTGTCGCCCATTCAATATCTGTTGCCCAATCTCTATTGGGCCAGTGAAAGCGAATCCTTCTGCGAATCTCATAAAGGCACTGACGACTAAATCTGCATTGGAAGAATAAATGTGGATGAGATTCCGTAGCTCCCTCATCGCACAGTATGCACACCCCCAGGTGGGATAGCCATGATTTGTCTGTGGTAGGAAGTTTGCCAAGGATTGCTAGCCATAAGATGAACGAATGGCGAGGAATCTTCAAGGAGCCCAAAAGTAGTGAAGACCATCCTACTTTCGGCTCGGGGTGAGTGAATAATCGGTAGAGGGCCTGAGTAGTAGGTTGCCCTTCGTCACATCTCCACACCACCCGATCCTCTCCTCCGAAAATAAGCGGTAGGTTATGTGTGATTTCCAAACATTCAAAGTCAGTGATGGTAGGCCATTGCCATTCTCCTGCTGAAATCACCAAGCTGAGTTTTGCTGATTCTTCAAGTCTAAGATGGCGGCGACCTTGAGGGAATCGCTCGATAAGTGGACCCAAGTGATGCCACGGGTCCTGCCAAACAAAGAATCTGTCTCCATTTCCAATCTGGTAATCCACGATAGTGCGAAGGAAAGGACGTAGCCTGAGTATTTTTCGCCATCCCCAAGAACCTCCATGTTCACGAATAGTCCAAATCGATCTCTCACGTAATCGGTCTTGGTAGAGCCACTGAACCCATATGGATGTCCTGTCACACTGGATAACATCACATAGTTTCTTGCTCATTAATGCGCGATTCAAGGTGGAGATATCCTTGAACCCAAGGCCCCCCTCATCCATCGGTCGACACACATCTTTCCAGGCTACCTTAGCGTACCCACTGGACGTCGTACCCTTCCATAGGAAAGTCCTCAACCTCTTCTCAATTTCACTGATGACTTTCTTAGGTAATATGAATGCAGAAGCCCAATATAAGCTCAATGCTGAGAGCACAGATTTGATGATTTGTACCCGCCCAGCATATGATAATGAAATCCCTTCCCAT
This sequence comes from Sesamum indicum, assembly GCF_026168435.1. NCBI lineage: Eukaryota > Viridiplantae > Streptophyta > Magnoliopsida > Lamiales > Pedaliaceae > Sesamum > Sesamum indicum. The sequence continues at coordinate 14,259,055 of NC_142664.1, read as the reverse complement.
CCATTAATACGTGCATCAATTTTTGAGATAAGCGGTTGGCAATCAGAGATGGTCAGCCTAGACGAGATTAAGGGAAGACCCAGGTACCTCATTGGAAGGTGGCCCTCCTGAAAGCCCAAAATATCCAGCATCTGGTCCTTCAAATTTTGAGCCGAACGTGAAATGATTAAGTGACTTTTTTGGACATTCAGCCGAAGGCCCGACAACTCCGCAAACCAGTCCAATCCCTCTTTGAAGACTCTGATGGAGTCTAAGTCAGCTTTGCAGTGTAAGAGGAGGTCGTCTGCAAATCCCATCTGAAAAACCTTAGAACTCTCACACTTCCAATGATAAGTGAATTGCATGTCCTGTTCAATTCGTTGCAAGAATCCCAGATGTAAGGCTTCCATAACAAGAACAAACAGATAAGGAGAAAGTGGGTCTCCCTGTCGTAGTCCTCTCGCTCCAGCAAAGAACCCATGAGGTTTTCCATTGAGCCCAATCGAGAATGATGTCGTGGTAACACACTCCTCAATCCACCTTGTAAACGTAGGTGGAAACCCGAACAGCTGCAAAACTGCTAACAGGAAGTCCCACTCCACCGTATCATAGGCCTTCCTGATATCCACTTTAAGTGCGCATCTCGGGGGTAGGCGCATCTGGTTATATCTGGAGAATAATTCCTGGGCTAACATAATGTTGTCCCCAATGCTTCTTCCCGGAATAAAAGCTGTCTGACATGGGCTAACTATCTTGTCCAGTAGCACACTAATTTTTTGGACAAGAAGTTTCGCAATGATCTTGTATAAAACATTGCAGCATGAAATTGGTCCAAAATCATTAACCGACATAGGCGTATGTACCTTTGGGATCAGGGCCAAGATCGTGGAGTTGACCTGCTTCAGAAGTTTTCCGGTAGAAAAGAAGTCTAGTACCGCCCTCGTAACTTCTTCCCCAACCACAGGCCAAGCCGCCTTGAAAAACCTTGACGAGTAGCCATCAGGTCCCGGTGCCTTGTCATCAGCAATATCGAACATTGCTTGCTTCACATCATCCGCCGAGATTGGAAGGAGTAATTGATTAGCTTCCTCATCAGTGATACAGTGCCTTGCCCACGGTCTAAGATAACGAATATCCACTGACAGCCGTCTTCTGGTGCCTCCTAATAGGTTCTGATAGTATGAGACAAACTCATGGGCGATTTCCCCTAGATCCGTGTGTGTGAAACCATTCTCATCATTAATCTGTAAGATTCTCCTCCTTACTCGTCTCTGTGCAATTTTACGAAAGAAAACCCGGGAACATTGGTCTCCGTCTTTCATCCACTGCATTTTGGCTCTCTGCTGCAGCATAATTTGTTCGAGTTTTGCCGCTTTAGCATAAACGACTCGACAACAATGCTCCAAGCATTTGTGTTGTAAATTTGCTAATCGTAATAATAACTACGAGTTAGTATAAAAGGAAAACAAACTTGTTTTAATAAAACCGTGCAAAACAACTAACTTTTGAACGTTCTTAGAATTCGACGAAACATGACCCAATCGCAGGTCTAGACCCAACCATTTGTGTTGTAAATTTGCTAATCGTAATAATACTACAAGTTAGTATAAAAGGGAAGCAAACTTGATTTTATACAACCGTGCAAAACAGCTAAATTTTGAACGGTCTCAGAATTCGACGAAACTTGACCCAAACGTTGGTTTAGATCAAAGCATTTGTGTTGTAAATTTGCTAAGCGTAATAATAACTACAAGTTAGTATAAAAGGGAAACAAAATTATTTTAATAAAACCGCTCAAAACAGCTAAATTTTGAGCATTCTCAGAATTCGACGAAACTTGACCCAAACGTAGGTCTAGATCCAAGAATTTGTGTGTTAAATTTCTAAGCATAATAATAATTACAAGTTAGTATAACAGCGAAACAAACTTACTTTAATAAAACCGTCCAGAACAGCTAAATTTTGAACGGTCTCAGAATTTTACGAAACTTGAACCAAACATAGATCTAGCCCAAGCATTTGTGTTATACATTTGCTAAGCGTTATAATATCTACAAGTTAGTATAAAAGGAAAACAAACTTGCTTTAATAAAACCGTGCAAAACAGCTATATTTTGAACGTTCTCAGAATTCAACAAAACCTGTCCCAAACGTTGGTCTAGACCCAAGCATTTGTGTGCTATATTTGCTAAGCATAATAATAACTACAAGTTAGTATAAAAGGGAAACAAACTTGTTTTAATAAAACCGTGCAAAACAGTTAACTTTTGAACGTACACTGAATTCAATGAAACTTGACCCAACCGTTGGTCTAAACCCAAGCATTTGTGTTGCAAATTTGCTAAACGTAATAATAACTACAAGTTAGTATAAAAGTGAAACAAACTTGCTTTAATAAAACCGTGCAAAACAACTAAATTTTGAACCTTCTCAGAATTCGACGAAACTTAACCCAAACATTGGTCTAGACCCAAGCATTTGTCTTGTAAATTTGCTATGCGTAATAATAACTACAAGTTAGTACAAAAGGGAAACAAACTTGTTTTAATAAAACCGTGCAAAACAGCTAACTTTTGAACGTTCTCAGGATTCGACAAAACTTGATCCAATCGTTGGTCTAGATCCAAGAATATGTGTGGTAAATTTTCTAAGCGTAATAATACCTACAAGTTAGTATAAAAGAGAAACAAACTTGCTTTAATAAAGCCGTGCAAAACAACTAAATTTTGAACGTTCTCAGAATTCGACGAAACCTGTCTCAAACGTTGGTCTAGACCCAAGCATTGTGTGGTAAATTTTTTTTTTTTTTTGGGTAAGTGTAATTTTCATTTAAGAAAAGAAAATATAGTACAACAGAGTCCCTCTTTAGGCGCTTCCCTCGACAGGCCAAGGGATACGCCACAGTCTATACAAGGCACATGTGCTAATTGATCTAGGAAGCTTAATACTGAGTATACGTTGTCGAACATCTTCTACTATTAAGTTGTCCACTACGCTCGGGGGTCTCTCCTCGTGCTCAAAACGTCTCAGGTTTCTCTCCCTCCAAATATGGTATACACACGATCCAAGCAGGCATCGGTAGGATATATTGATGATGTGCTTCCCACGCCATTTTCTTGCTCCCCATTCAACATCACTGACCCAATCCCTATTAGGCCACTGGAATCGTACAATGCGCCGAATACTAATGAGGCATCTCCTACTAAATCTGCAGTGGAAAAACAGGTGGTTATGTGACTCCACCATGTCTTCATTGCACAGCACGCAGCACCCTAGATGGGAGAGCCATGGTTTATCCGTCGTTGCGAGCTTCTCCAGGATAGCTAGCCAAAGGATAAATAAATGTCGCGGGATCTTTAAAGAACCCAAAAGTAGTGAAATCCAACCTACTTTCGGTCCTGCTGATATCATAGCCCGATAAAACTCCTGGGTAGTGGGTTTCCGACTCGAACCTTTCCATATAATACGATCTGTACCCCCATGGATCTGAGGCAGCACATGTGTAATCTCCACGCATTCCATGTCTGTGATCAATGGCCAGTGCCAATGGCCCTCACAGATAACCGAGCTTAACATGGTAGACTCATGCAATCCCAGACTGTTTGGTCCCCGCAGAAATCTGTCAAGGAGGGGTCCAAGGTGATGCCAGGGATCCTTCCATAAGAAAAAATCACTTCCATCACCAATACGATATTCCACCACTGAGCGTAACCAGCCTCTCAACCTCAACATTTTTCTCCATCCCCATGGTCCACGATTCTCCGGGATAGACCATATCGAATCATCTCGAAGTCTGCCATGCCGCAGCCACTCGACCCAGATAGAAGTCCTATCACATCGGATGACTTCACATAGCTTTTTGCACATCAATGATCGATTAAGAGTTCCCATATCCTTAAGGCCAAGTCCTCCCTCCTCCTTCGGTTTGCAAATCTCCTTCCACGCAACTTTAGGGTATCCACTATTTCCGGTACCTCTCCATAAGAAAGCTCGCAATCGCTTCTCAATATCTTTAATGACCCCTTTTGGCAAAATAAATGCCGAAGCCCAATAAACACCCATAGCCACAAGAACAGACTTAATGATTTGTACCCTGCCGGCATATGACAGTGCCAATCCCTCCCAACCATTGATACGTGTATCATTCTTACTCAGTAATGGTTGGCAGTCGGCGATAGATAATCGAGAAGAGATCAATGGTAGACCCAAATACCTCATCGGTAAGTGGCCTTCCTGAAACCCCAACACCGCAAGTAGCTCCCCTCGTACATTCTGGGCTGATCGTTGTGTGGTAAATTTCCTAAGCTTAATAATAACTACAAGTTAGTGTAAAAGGGAAACAAACTTGTTTTAATAATACCGTGCAAAACAGCTAATATTTGAACGTTCTCAGAATTCAACAAAACTTGACCCAATCCCAGGTCTAGACCCGGCATTTTTATTAGAAAATTGCCAAGCGTAATAATAACTACAAGTTAGTATGAAAAGGAAAAAAAAACTTGTTTCAATAAAACCGTCCAAAACAGCTAACTTTTGAACGTTCTCAAAATTTGACGAAACTTGACCCAATCGTTGGTCTAGACCCTAGAATATCTGTGGTAAATTTTCTAAGCGTAATAATAACCACAAGTTAGTATAAAAGGGAAACAAACTTGTTTTAATAAAACCTTGCAAAACAGCTAAATTTTGAGCATTCTCAGAATTCGACTAAACTTGATCCAAACGTAGGTCTAGACCCAAGAATTTGTGTGTTAAATTTCCTAAGTGTAATATTAACTACAAGTTAATATAAAAGGGAAACAAACTTGTTTTAATAAACCCGTGTAAAACAGCTAACTTATGAACGTTCTCAGAATTCGACGAATTTTTTTTTTTGGGGTGTAAGTGTAATTTTCATTTAAAAAAAAAATGAGAAGTATAGTACAACAGTGTCCCTCATTAGATCTTGACCCAATCGCAGGTCTAGACCCAAGCATTTGTGTTGTAATTTTGCTAATCGTAATAATAACTACAAGTTAGTATAAAAGGAAAACAAACTTGTTTTAATAAAACCGTGCAAAACAACTAACTTTTGAACGTTCTTAGAATTCGACGAAACATGACCCAATCGCAGGTCTAGACCCAACCATTTGTGTTGTAAATTTGCTAATCGTAATAATACTACAAGTTAGTATAAAAGGGAAGCAAACTTGATTTAATACAACCGTGCAAAACAGCTAAATTTTGAACGGTCTCAGAATTCGACGAAATTGACCCAAACGTTGGTTTAGATCAAAGCATTTGTGTTGTAAATTTGCTAAGCGTAATAATAACTACAAGTTAGTATAAAAGGGAAACAAAATTATTTTAATAAAACCGCTCAAAACAGCTAAATTTTGATCATTCTCAGAATTCGACGAAACTTGACCCAAACGTAGGTCTAGATCCAAGAATTTGTGTGTTAAATTTCTAAGCATAATAATAATTACAAGTTAGTATAACAGCGAAACAAACTTACTTTAATAAAACCGTCCAGAACAGCTAAATTTTGAACGGTCTCAGAATTTTACGAAACTTGAACCAAACATAGATCTAGCCCAAGCATTTGTGTTATACATTTGCTAAGCGTTATAATATCTACAAGTTAGTATAAAAGGAAAACAAACTTGCTTTAATAAAACCGTGCAAAACAGCTATATTTTGAACGTTCTCAGAATTCGACAAAACCTGTCCCAAACGTTGGTCTAGACCCAAGCATTTGTGTTTTAAATTTGCTAAGCGTAATAATAACTACAAGTTAGTATAAAAGGGAAACGAACTTGTTTTAATAAAACCGTGCAAAACAGCTAAATTTTGAGCATTCTCAGAATTCGATGAAAATTGATCCAATCGTAGGTCTAGACCCAAGAATTTGTGTGTTAAATTTCCTAAATGTAATAATAACTACAAGTTAATATAAAAGGGAAACACCCTTGTTTTAATAAAACCGTGTAAAACAGCTAACTTAGGAACGTTCTCAGAATTCGACGAAATTTTTTTTTTGGGGTGTAAGTGTAATTTTCATTTAAAAAAAAATGAGAAGTATAGTACAACAGTGTCCCTCATTAGATCTTGACCCAATCGCAGGTCTAGACCCAAGCATTTGTGTTGTAAATTTGCTAATCGTAATAATAACTACGAGTTAGTATAAAAGGAAAACAAACTTGTTTTAATAAAACCGTGCAAAACAACTAACTTTTGAACGTTCTTAGAATTCGACGAAACATGACCCAATCGCAGGTCTAGACCCAACCATTTGTGTTGTAAATTTGCTAATCGTAATAATACTACAAGTTAGTATAAAAGGGAAGCAAACTTGATTTTATACAACCGTGCAAAACAGCTAAATTTTGAACGGTCTCAGAATTCGACGAAACTTGACCCAAACGTTGGTTTAGATCAAAGCATTTGTGTTGTAAATTTGCTAAGCGTAATAATAACTACAAGTTAGTATAAAAGGGAAACAAAATTATTTTAATAAAACCGCTCAAAACAGCTAAATTTTGAGCATTCTCAGAATTCGACGAAACTTGACCCAAACGTAGGTCTAGATCCAAGAATTTGTGTGTTAAATTTCTAAGCATAATAATAATTACAAGTTAGTATAACAGCGAAACAAACTTACTTTAATAAAACCGTCCAGAACAGCTAAATTTTGAACGGTCTCAGAATTTTACGAAACTTGAACCAAACATAGATCTAGCCCAAGCATTTGTGTTATACATTTGCTAAGCGTTATAATATCTACAAGTTAGTATAAAAGGAAAACAAACTTGCTTTAATAAAACCGTGCAAAACAGCTATATTTTGAACGTTCTCAGAATTCGACAAAACCTGTCCCAAACGTTGGTCTAGACCCAAGCATTTGTGTTTTAAATTTGCTAAGCGTAATAATAACTACAAGTTAGTATAAAAGGGAAACGAACTTGTTTTAATAAAACCGTGCAAAACAGCTAAATTTTGAGCATTCTCAGAATTCGATGAAAATTGATCCAATCGTAGGTCTAGACCCAAGAATTTGTGTGTTAAATTTCCTAAATGTAATAATAACTACAAGTTAATATAAAAGGGAAACACACTTGTTTTAATAAAACCGTGTAAAACAGCAAACTTATGAACGTTCTTAGAATTCGACGAAACTTGACCCAATCGCAGGTCTAGACCCAAGCATTTGTGTTGTCAATTTGCTAATTGTAACAATAACAACAGGTTAGTATAAAAGGAAAACAAACTTGTTTTAATAAACCCGTGCAAACCAGCTAAATTTTGAACGGTCTCAGAATTCGACGAAACTTGACCCAAACGTTGGTTTAGATCCAAGAATTTGTGTGTTAAATTTCTAAGCGTAATTATAATTACAAGTTAGTATAAAAGGGAAACAAAATTGCTTTAATAAAACCGTGCAAAACAGCTAAATTTTGAACGTTCTCAAAATTTTACGAAACTTGACCCCAACATAGATCTAGACCCAAGCATTTGTGTTATACATTTGCTAAGCGTAATAATAACTACAAGTTAGTATAAAAGGGAAACAAACTTGCTTTAATAAAATCGTGCAAAACAGATAAATTTTGAACGTTCTCAGAATTCAACAAAACCTGTCCCAAACGTTGGTCTAGACCCAAGCATTTGTGTGCTATATTTCCTAAGCATAATAATAACTACAAGTTAGTATAAAAGGGAAACAAACTTGTTTTAATAAAACGTGCAAAACAGTTAACTTTTGAACGTACACTGAATTCAATGAAACTTGACCCAACCGTTGGTCTAAACCCAAGCATTTGTGTTGCAAATTTGCTAAACGTAATAATAACTACAAGTTAGTATAAAAGTGAAACAAACTTGCTTTAATAAAACCGTGCAAAACAACTAAATTTTGAACCTTCTCAGAATTCGACGAAACTTAACCCAAACATTGGTCTAGACCCAAGCATTTGTCTTGTAAATTTGCTATGCGTAATAATAACTACAAGTTAGTACAAAAGGGAAACAAACTTGTTTTAATAAAACCGTGCAAAACAGCTAACTTTTGAACGTTCTCAGGATTCGACAAAACTTGATCCAATCGTTGGTCTAGATCCAAGAATATGTGTGGTAAATTTTCTAAGCGTAATAATACCTACAAGTTAGTATAAAAGAGAAACAAACTTGCTTTAATAAAGCCGTGCAAAACAACTAAATTTTGAACGTTCTCAGAATTCGACGAAACCTGTCTCAAACGTTGGTCTAGACCCAAGCATTGTGTGGTAAATTTTTTTTTTTTTTTTTTGGGTAAGTGTAATTTTCATTTAAGAAAAGAAAATATAGTACAACAGAGTCCCTCTTTAGGCGCTTCCCTCGACAGGCCAAGGGATACGCCACAGTCTATACAAGGCACATGTGCTAATTGATCTAGGAAGCTTAATACTGAGTATACGTTGTCGAACATCTTCTACTATTAAGTTGCCCACTACGCTCGGGGGTCTCTCCTCGTGCTCAAAACGTCTCAGGTTTCTCTCCCTCCAAATATGGTATACACACGATCCAACCAGGCATCGGTAGGATATATTGATGATGTGCTTCCCACGCCATTTTCTTGCTCCCCATTCAACATCACTGACCCAATCCCTATTAGGCCACTGGAATCGTACAATGCGCCGAATACTAATGAGGCATCTCCTACTAAATCTGCAGTGGAAAAACAGGTGGTTATGTGACTCCACCATGTGTTCATTGCACAGCACGCAGCACCCTAGATGGGAGAGCCATGGTTTATCCGTCGTTGCGAGCTTCTCCAGGATAGCTAGCCAAAGGATAAATAAATGTCGCGGGATCTTTAAAGAACCCAAAAGTAGTGAAATCCAACCTACTTTCGGTCCTGCTGATATCATAGCCCGATAAAACTCCTGGGTAGTGGGTTTCCGACTCGAACCTTTCCATATAATACGATCTGTACCCCCATGGATCTGAGGCAGCACATGTGTAATCTCCACGCATTCCATGTCTGTGATCAATGGCCAGTGCCAATGGCCCTCACAGATAACCGAGCTTAACATGGTAGACTCATGCAATCCCAGACTGTTTGGTCCCCGCAGAAATCTGTCAAGGAGGGGTCCAAGGTGATGCCAGGGATCCTTCCATAAGAAAAAATCACTCCATCACCAATACGATATTCCACCACTGAGCGTAACCAGCCTCTCAACCTCAACATTTTTCTCCATCCCCATGGTCCACAATTCCTTTTCGGTAAATGTAAATTTCATTAATAAAGAGTAATGGTACAGTACAACATGGTACAACATGGGATTATCAACTGGTTTCTCCCTCTACCCAAGGGATACGCCATAATCTATACAATGCTCGTGTACTGACTGACGATGCTAAGTCAACGCTAAGAATCCTCTGTCTGACATCATTGATGATTAGTATGCTCAATGTGGCCGGTGTCCGCTCAGTATGATCAAATCTCCTCAAGTTCCTCTCCTTCCATATGTGGTAGACGCACGCCGCCAGTAGTGTACGGTAAGCTCTATTAATAATGTGCTCCCCTCTCCATTTCCGTGTCGCCCATTCAATATCTGTTGCCCAATCTCTATTGGGCCAGTGAAAGCGAATCCTTCTGCGAATCTCATAAAGGCACTGACGACTAAATCTGCATTGGAAGAATAAATGTGGATGAGATTCCGTAGCTCCCTCATCGCACAGTATGCACACCCCCAGGTGGGATAGCCATGATTTGTCTGTGGTAGGAAGTTTGCCAAGGATCGCTAGCCATAAGATGAACGAATGGCGAGGAATCTTCAAGGAGCCCAAAAGTAGTGAAGACCATCCTACTTTCGGCTCGGGGTGAGTGAATAATCGGTAGAGGGCCTGAGTAGTAGGTTGCCCTTCGTCACATCTCCACACCACCCGATCCTCTCCTCCGAAAATAAGCGGTAGGTTATGTGTGATTTCCAAACATTCAAAGTCAGTGATGGTAGGCCATTGCCATTCTCCTGCTGAAATCAGTAAGCTGAGTTTTGCTGATTCTTCAAGTCTAAGATGGCGGGGACCTTGAGGGAATCGCTCGATAAGTGGACCCAAGTGATGCCACGGGTCCTGCCAAACAAAGAATCTGTCTCCATTTCCAATCTGGTAATCCACGATAGAGCGAAGGAAAGGACGTAGCCTGAGTATTTTTCGCCATCCCCAAGAACCTCCATGTTCACGGATAGTCCAAATCGATCTCTCACGTAATCGGTCTTGGTAGAGCCACTGAACCCATATGGATGTCCTGTCACACTAGATAACATCACATAGTTTCTTGCTCATTAATGCGCGATTCAAGGTGGAGATATCCTTGAACCCAAGTCCCCCCTCATCCATCGGTCGACACACATATTTCCAGGCTACCTTAGCGTACCCACTGGACGTCGTACCCTTCCATAGGAAAGTCCTCAACCTCTTCTCAATTTCGCTGATTACTTTCTTAGGTAATATGAATGCAGAAGCCCAATATAAGCTCAATGCTGAGAGCACAGATTTGATGATTTGTACCCGCCCAGCATATGATAATGAAATCCCTTCCCATCCATTAATACGTGCATCAATTTTTGAGATAAGCGGTTGGCAATCAGAGATGGTCAGCCTAGACGAGATTAAGGGAAGACCCAGGTACCTCATTGGAAGGTGGCCCTCCTGAAAGCCCAAAATATCCAGCATCTGGTCCTTCAAATTTTGAGCCGAACGTGAAATGATTAAGTGACTTTTTTGGACATTCAGCCGAAGGCCCGACAACTCCGCAAACCAGTCCAATCCCTCTTTGAAGACTCTGATGGAATCTAAGTCAGCTTTGCACAGTAAGAGGAGGTCGTCTGCAAATCCCATCTGAAAAACCTTAGAACTCTCACACTTCCAATGATAGGTGAATTGGATGTCCTGTTCAATTCGTTGCAAGAATCCCAGATGTAAGGCTTCCATAACAAGAACAAACAGATAAGGAGAAAGTGGGTCTCCCTGTCGTAGTCCTCTCGCTCCAGCAAAGAACCCATGAGGTTTTCCATTGAGCCCAATCGAGAATGATGTCGTGGAAACACACTCCTCAATCCACCTTGTAAACGTAGGTGGAAACCCGAACAGCTGCAAAACTGCTAACAGGAAGTCCCACTCCACCGTATCATAGGCCTTCCTGATATCCACTTTAAGTGCGCATCTCGGGGGTAGGCGCATCTGGTTATATCTGGAGAATAATTCCTGGGCTAACATAATGTTGTCCCCAATGCTTCTTCCCGGAATAAAAGCTGTCTGACATGGGCTAACTATCTTGTCCAGTAGCACACTAATTTTTTGGACAAGAAGTTTCGCAATGATCTTGTATAAAACATTGCAGCATGAAATTGGTCTAAAATCATTAACCGACATAGGCGTATGTACCTTTGGGATCAGGGCCAAGATCGTGGAGTTGACCTGCTTCAGAAGTTTTCCGGTAGAAAAGAAGTCTAGTACCGCCCTCGTAACTTCTTCCCCAACCACAGGCCAAGCCGCCTTGAAAAACCTTGACGAGTAGCCATCAGGTCCCGGTGCCTTGTCATCAGCAATATCGAACACTGCTTGCTTCACATCATCCGCCGAGAGCGGAAGGAGTAATTGATTAGCTTCCTCATCAGTGATACAGTGCCTTGCCCACGGTCTAAGATAACGAATATCCACTGACAGCCGTCTTCTGGTGCCTCCTAAGAGGTTCTGATAGTATGAGACAAACTCATGGGCGATTTCCCCTAGATCCGTGTGTGTGAAACCATTCTCATCGTTAATCTGTAAGATTCTCCTCCTTACTCGTCTCTGTGCAATTTTACGAAAGAAAACCCGGGAACATTGGTCTCCATCTTTCATCCACTGCATTTTGGCTCTCTGCTGCAGCATAATTTGTTCGAGTTTTGCCGCTTTAGCATAAACGACTCGACAACAATGCTCCAGGAGTAAATATAGCTCATTTTGTCTATCAGAGCTCACCAACTGTTGTGCCTCATCAAGAAAACCTTTGGCTAGTTGGACATTCATCGTCAGATCTCCCTTATTTCTCCTTTGTAGTCTAAAGACTGGTTTAAGTGCCTTCAGTTTACGTGTCACAGCATACATAGGAATACCCACAATCTCATGATGCCAAATATTCTGCACATTGTGGATAAACTCGGGTGAATGGGCCAGATAGTTATCAAATCGAAACATGCCTCCATTATGTTGTTGTATATCCCCATGTAAAACCAGTGGAGAGTGGTCAGATGTCCGTGGAGTAAGGCTGTGATAATATGCGCTCGGGAACCTTGCCAGCCAGCGGTCATTAATAAGAATCCGATCCAGCCGCTTCCATAAACTCCTCATAGACGTACTGCAATTATGCCACGTGAACCATTCACCTTGCATAGGAAGTGGGATCAGCCCCGCCTCCAGAATACCAGCATTAAATTCTTCGGTGGCCATCCTTATATCTCCTGAGATGCCACATACTTCGTTAAGGTCACGTACTGCATTAAAATCCCCTCCCACCATCCACGGGATGTCAGAGCATTGCTGAGATAGCGTCTCCAGTGCCGTCCATAAATTCCGACGATCAATCACCTCAGATGCCCCATAAACAACAGTGATAATAACAGATTCATTTTCAGCCATATTAGTAACCCGACAGTGAATAAATTGATCTGCCGAGTCTAAGATATGGACATCAACAATATTCTCGTCCCAAGCTATCCAAATGCGATTACCAACAGAAGAATAATCGACAAACCATTTCCAATGTGGAAGTAAAAACGATTGAATATGCATAACATTATTCAAACGAACACGAGTTTCAAGAATACCTAGGAAGTGTAACCTGTATTCGGAGACCAAGTCCTTCAAAGCGAGCTGATGGTCTCGTTTGTTCAGCCCACGGACATTCCACACAGCGATGTTCAACATGGATCATCGACCATGGGGCTGCTTGTGTTAGGACCCCCTGAATGCTCACCTGCATCATCAATTAAATGCAAAGCGTCAAAAGCATTATAAATAACAATTGCCTTACCTCTCTCTTCTTGCTTGGAGTGGTTCTGGTCCACATGTCTATCTCCCGCATCTGCTTTGGGTATATCTTCAACCACTGGTTTCATCGTCTCACGTCCCTTAGTCGGAAGTTGCGGTTGTGCTACATTGACTTTCGGCACATACACATTTACTGTTGGCTTCGTCGGTTTGCGGGTTTTGTTTAGTGCACAATCCTTGTTCGAATGTCCCAGTGACATGCACGCTGTGCACTTTGGCGGGAGCCATTCATACTCAATGTCAACTTTGCAAGGTGTCTCCCCTCCTTCTTCATCAGGTGCCATGACAATAATATGTTTATGCAACTTTTGTGTGGCATCAATCATCACACATACACGAGCAAAGTCCAGTCTCGTGCATGCTCTTGTAATCGCGTCGGGGTAAAGGGGCTTCCCCACACCACTCGCTACAGTGCTCAATCCTTCTGTCGTCCAAAATTCCATCGGAAGGTGTCGTAATTTAATCCAGACGGGCACTTGTGTATGCTTCAATTTTCTCATGGCCATCCCCGGTTCCCACTTTTGAAGAACTATCGGCTACCCTTGGAACAACCACGGGCCTCCCTCAATTATCTCCTCCATATCAAAAACTGTTTTAAACTGAAAAAAGAAGAATCCGTTTGTGGTCGCTGTCACCTCCCTTAGTGCTGGCCAGACCGAATGTGCAAACTCCTTAAGGTGATGATAATATGGCCGTTTGCCCAAGAAATAGCCAACTGCAGTAGATTTCCAACGTTTAGACCCATTACGTACCGCATCTAAAGAAGGTCGCACGACAACCTCTCCGTTCTGCATTGTTGGGGCAATGAATGATAAGGTTTTCCGGGTCGAATGATTAAATGCATGCGCTATTTTGTCGTCGATAATTGTATCCGGGTAAGCGTGCAACGGGATGTTTCCAACGTACAGTCCCGTTGGAAGAGGAGCATCATGCATAGCTTGATTCCTTTCCACAGAATTGCTGACATCAGCCCTATTTTTGCATGTGTCAGTGCTGATGTCAGCCCTAGCTTTCCTTGTATCATCGATGATGTCAGCCCTAGCTTTGATAGTGTAATTGCTGACATCAGCCCTAGATGCACCTGTGTCAGCGATGATGTCAGCCCTAGCAGCAGCGATGATGTCAGCCCTAGAAGCAGCGATGATGTCAGCCCTAGAAGCAGCGATGATGTCAGCCCTAGCTGCAGCGATGATGTCAGCCCTAGCAGCAGCGATGATGTCAGCCCTAACATCAGTGATGATGTCAGCCCTAGCAGCAGCGATGATGTCAGCCCTAGAAGCAGCGATGATGTCAGCCCTAGAAGCAGCGATGATGTCAGCCCTAGCTGCAGCGATGATGTCAGCCCTAGCAGCAGCGATGATGTCAGCCCTAACATCAGTGATGATGTCAGCCCTAGCAGCAGCGATGATGTCAGCCCTACTAGGGCTGATGTCAGCATTTTGTTCCAAGCAAGCCTCCATGTCACTCACCTTCCCCGCCACATCAGCGCCGACATTGTCCACCGTGGCGTCCATGTCAGCAATATTGCACACGTCATTCTTCGTCGGACTTCCAGCGGTCGCCGGCGAGAGCTGGTTCTCGTTGCTGTTGTGCAAAGCCGCCGGCGAAGGCAAAGGCAGGTTCGCGATGCTGCTGTGCAAAGCCGCCGGCGAAGGTAGGTTCGCGTCGCTGCTGTGCAAAACCTCCGGCGAGGTCTGGTTCGTGATACTCAAAGCCGCCGCCGAGAGATGGTTTGGGTTGTTGCTGTGCAAAACCGCCGGCGGAAGAGGAGGAGGAGTGATTATTCTCCCACGCACAGCCGGTCGACGCTGAAATGTCGCAGCCATTCCGGTTCCAAGACTCGTCGTCGCCTGTGTTGTGCGTCTCCGGCATACCTGTTTCAGCTCGCGAGCAAACGGGTGTTCGTCCAAGCTTTCCGCCGGCAGCCGCGGCTTCTCGATCCCAAATCGAGCCTCCCATCGTCGTTTCAAATCATTCAAAGCCTCCATGGCCTGAGAGTCGCCATGGTCGAGTACCTTGTGTGCGAGAGTGAGGAACTCGTCCAAGTTGAAGTCGCGTGGAGACGAAGACGAAGGCCCATTTCCGCCATTGTTGACGGCGCGAGACCTCAGTTCCAGATCCGGCTGTTCACCACCCATTTCTTCTCCATTTCTCGTCCCCGACGTTCCTTCCACCTCCACAGGCGATGGGCTGCCATGGGAGCTACCTTCAGTCGCCGGATCGGAGGCGGCCGGCTCCACTTCTTCCATGGCGGGTTCTTCTTCGCGCAGCAACTTTTCATCTTCCTCCCCACCATCTCCGGCCACCGGACGGCTGTCGTCGTCCTCACCACCAAAGTCGTCGCCGGCCGGCGCTTCTCCACCATCGCCGGTCGGAGTTTTCATGGGGAAGACAATAGTGTGTGTTATTGGTGGTGTAGTAGTGTGTGTAGTAGGGAGAGAATTTTTAGTGAGAGAATTTTTGCATCTTGGGTTTTTTTTTTTAACTTTATCACCCATGGTCCACGATTCTCCGGGATAGACCATATCGAATCATCTCGAAGTCTGCCATGCCGCAGCCACTCGACCCAGATAGAAGTCCTATCACATCGGATGACTTCACATAGCTTTTTGCACATCAATGATCGATTAAGAGTTCCCATATCCTTAAGGCCAAGTCCTCCCTCCTCCTTCGGTTTGCAAATCTCCTTCCACGCAACTTTAGGGTATCCACTATTTCCGGTACCTCTCCATAAGAAAGCTCGCAATCGCTTCTCAATATCTTTAATGACCCCTTTTGGCAAAATAAATGCCGAAGCCCAATAAACACCCATAGCCACAAGAACAGACTTAATGATTTGTACCCTGCCGGCATATGACAGTGCCAATCCCTCCCAACCATTGATACGTGTATCGTTCTTACTCAGTAATGGTTGGCAGTCGGCGATAGATAATCGAGAAGAGATCAATGGTAGACCCAAATACCTCATCGGTAAGTGGCCTTCCTGAAACCCCAACACCGCAAGTAGCTCCCCTCGTACATTCTGGGCTGATCGTTGTGTGGTAAATTTCCTAAGCGTAATAATAACTACAAGTTAGTGTAAAAGGGAAACAAACTTGTTTTAATAATACCGTGCAAAACAGCTAATATTTGAACGTTCTCAGAATTCAACAAAACTTGACCCAATCCCAGGTCTAGACCCAAGCATTTTTATTAGAAAATTGCCAAGCGTAATAATAACTACAAGTTAGTATAAAAAGAAAAAAAAAACTTGTTTCAATAAAACCGTCCAAAACAGCTAACTTTTGAACATTCTCAAAATTCGACGAAACTTGACCCAATCGTTGGTCTAGACCCTAGAATATCTGTGGTAAATTTGCTAAGCGTAATAATAACCACAAGTTAGTATAAAAGGAAAACAAACTTGCTTTAATAAAACCGTGCAAAACAGCTAAATTTTGAGCATTCTCAGAATTCGATGAAAATTGATCCAATCGTAGGTCTAGACCCAAGAATTTGTGTGTTAAATTTCCTAAATGTAATAATAACTACAAGTTAATATAAAAGGGAAACACACTTGTTTTAATAAAACCGTGTAAAACAGCTAACTTATGAACGTTCTCAGAATTCGACGAAATTTTTTTTTTGGGGTGTAAGTGTAATTTTCATTTAAAAAAAAAATGAGAAGTATAGTACAACAGTGTCCCTCATTAGATCTTGACCCAATCGCAGGTCTAGACCCAAGCATTTGTGTTGTAAATTTGCTAATCGTAATAATAACTACAAGTTAGTATAAAAGGAAAACAAACTTGTTTTAATAAAACCGTGCAAAACAACTAACTTTTGAACGTTCTTAGAATTCGACGAAACATGACCCAATCGCAGGTCTAGACCCAACCATTTGTGTTGTAAATTTGCTAATCGTAATAATACTACAAGTTAGTATAAAAGGGAAGCAAACTTGATTTAATACAACCGTGCAAAACAGCTAAATTTTGAACGGTCTCAGAATTCGACGAAACTTGACCCAAACGTTGGTTTAGATCAAAGCATTTGTGTTGTAAATTTGCTAAGCGTAATAATAACTACAAGTTAGTATAAAAGGGAAACAAAATTATTTTAATAAAACTGCTCAAAACAGCTAAATTTTGAGCATTCTCAGAATTCGACGAAACTTGACCCAAACGTAGGTCTAGATCCAAGAATTTGTGTGTTAAATTTCTAAGCATAATAATAATTACAAGTTAGTATAACAGCGAAACAAACTTACTTTAATAAAACCGTCCAGAACAGCTAAATTTTGAACGGTCTCAGAATTTTACGAAACTTGAACCAAACATAGGTCTAGCCCAAGCATTTGTGTTATACATTTGCTAAGCGTTATAATATCTACAAGTTAGTATAAAAGGAAAACAAACTTGCTTTAATAAAACCGTGCAAAACAGCTATATTTTGAACGTTCTCAGAATTCGACAAAACCTGTCCCAAACGTTGGTCTAGACCCAAGCATTTGTGTTTTAAATTTGCTAAGCGTAATAATAACTACAAGTTAGTATAAAAGGGAAACGAACTTATTTTAATAAAACCGTGCAAAACAGCTAAATTTTGAGCATTCTCAGAATTCGATGAAAATTGATCCAATCGTAGGTCTAGACCCAAGAATTTGTTTGTTAAATTTCCTAAATGTAATAATAACTACAAGTTAATATAAAAGGGAAACACACTTGTTTTAATAAAACCGTGTAAAACAGCTAACTTATGAACGTTCTTAGAATTCGACGAAACTTGACCCAATCGCAGGTCTAGACCCAAGCATTTGTGTTGTCAATTTGCTAATTGTAACAATAACAACAGGTTAGTATAAAAGGAAAACAAACTTGTTTTAATAAACCCGTGCAAACCAGCTAAATTCTGAACAGTCTCAGAATTCGACGAAACTTGACCCAAACGTTGGTCTAGACCGAAACATCTATGTTGTAATTTGCCAAGTGCAATAATGACTACAAGTTAGTATAAAAGGGAAACAAACTTGTTTTAATAAAACCGTGCAAAACAGCTAAATTTTGAGCATTATCAGAATTCGACGAAACTTAACCCAAACGTAGGTCTAGATCCAAGAATTTGTGTGTTAAATTTCTAAGCGTAATAATAATTACAAGTTAGTATAAAAGGGAAACAAAATTGCTTTAATAATACTGTGCAGAACAGCTAAATTTTGAACGTTCTCAAAATTTTACGAAACTTGACCCCAACATAGATCTAGACGCAAGCATTTGTGTTATACATTTGCTAAGCGTAATAATAACTACAAGTTAGTATAAAAGGGAAACAAACTTGCTTTAATAAAACCGTGCAAAACAGATAAATTTTGAACGTTCTCAGAATTCAACAAAACCTGTCCCAAACGTTGGTCTAGACCCAAGCATTTGTGTGGTATATTTGCTAAACATAATAATAACTACAAGTTAGTATAAAAGGGAAACAAACTTGTTTTAATAAAACCGTGCAAAACAGTTAACTTTTGAACGTACACTGAATTCAATGAAACTTGACCCAATCGTTGGTCTAGACCCAAGCATTTGTGTTGCAAATTTGCGAAACGTAATAATAACTACAAGTTAGTATAAAAGGGAAACAAACTTGCTTTAATAAAATCGTGCAAAACAGCTAAATTTTGAACCTTCTCAGAATTCGACGAAACTTAACCCAAACATTGGTCTAGACCCAAGCATTTGTCTTGTAAATTTGCTAAGCGTAATAATAACTACATGTTAGTACAAAAGGGAAACAAACTTGTTTTAATAAAACCGTGCAAAACAGCTAACTTTTGAACGTTCTCAGGATTCGACAAAACTTGATCCAATCGTAGGTCTAGACCCAAGAATATGTGTGGTAAATTTTCTAAGCGTAATAATACCTACAAGTTAGTATAAAAGAGAAACAAACTTGCATTAATAAAGCCGTGCAAAACAACTAAATTTTGAACGTTCTCAGAATTCGATGAAACCTGTCTCAAACGTTGGTTTAGACCCAAGCATTTGTGTGGTAATTTTTTTTTTTTTTGGGTAAGTGTAATTTTCATTAAAGAAAAGAAAATATAGTACAACAGAGTCCCTCTTTAGGCGCTTCCCTCGACAGGCCAAGGGATACGCCACAGTCTATACAAGGCACATGTGCTAATAGATCTAGGAAGCTTAATACTGAGTATACGTTGTCGAACATCTTCTACTATTAAGTTTTTTTCTGTAATGGTAAATTTCATAAAAAAAAATATGGTACAGTACAACAGTTAATTGGGTATTCCCTCGACTGGCCAAGGGATACACCATAGTCTATATAGAGCACATGTACTAATCGAACTAGAAAGATTAAGACTCAATATCCTCTGCCTAACATCGTCAATAATAAGAGAAGCCAATACATTAGGCGGGTGCTCAATCTGCTGGAACCGTCTGGAATTTCTTTCTCGCCACAAATGGTAAACGAATGACCCAAGTAATGCTCGGTATGCTGCATTAATGATATGCTTCCCTCTGCATTTACTCACTGCCCATTCCACATCCATTGCCCATGTGCGATTGGGCCAAGCGAATCGAATGATTTCCCGTATGGCTTTAAGGCATCTTCTGCTAAATCGGCATCGGAAGAATAAGTGATTATGCGTCTCGATTGCTTCTTCATCACATAGAATACACCCTCCAGTGTGTGTGAGCCAAGGTTTGTCTGTTGTTGGTAGTTTTTCCTGAATAGCCATCCATAGGATAAAACAATGTCGTGGGATCTTTAGCGAACCCGAAAGTAGTGAAGTCCAACCTACTTTCGGTCCAGGCGGGCAGATAAGTCTGTACAGGGCTTGGGCTGTGGGTCGGCCTTCCGGGAAACGCCAAATGATTATATCATCTCCATCCTGAATCTGGGGTAGTGTATAAATAATTTGAAGGCATTCCAAATCCGTGATGAGGGGCCAGTGCCATTGGCCCTCATCAATAACCGTATTGAGTTTGGTAGATTCATCAAGCCCAAGTAAACTCGGTCCTCGTGGAAATCGATAAATCAGGGGGCCAAGGCGATGCCATGGATCCTTCCAAAGATAGAAGGTCCTCCCATCTCCAATACGACACTCCACCATTGGTTGGATAAGGCTGCGTAGACGAAGCAGCTTTCTCCATCCCCACGATCCACCCTTCTCGTCAATAGTCCAAATGGAATTATTTTGTAGTCGTCCGCGCTGTAGCCACTCAACCCAGATAGACGTTCGGTCACATCTAATGATATCACACAACTTCTTAGTCATTAGTGCTCGGTTAAGTGCATCAATATCTTTTATTCCTTGGCCTCCTTCCCCAACTGGTTTGCATACATCCTTCCACGCAACTTTGGCATAACCCGTCATTGAGGTGCCTTTCCATAGGAACCTTCTAAGGCGTTTCTCTACTTCCTTAATGATCGCCTTCGGTAGTATGAATGCAGAAGCCCAATAAATGCTCAATGCTGAAAGTACAGATTTAATGATTTGTACCCGCCCAGCTATGATAACGACATACCCTCCCATCCCGCAATACGAGTATCAATTTTGGACAGAAGTGGCTGACAGTCAGATATAGTCAATCAAGAAGAGGAAGGCCCAAGTACCTCATCGGGAGATGTCCCTCCTGAAATCCCGAGATCGATAGCAACTGGTCTTTCCTTTCTTGTGCAGACCGGGATATAATAATGTGACTCTTTTGAATATTCAACCGGAGGCCCGACCATTCTGCAAATCGGTCCAGTCCCACCTTAAGGACTCTGACAGAGTCCAAATCAGCTCTACAGAATAGCAGGAGATCATCCGCGAATCCCAATTGGAATACCCTTGCTGGCTCACACTTCCAGTGATATTTGAATTGCATATCCTGCTCAATTAATTGCATATAACCAATATGCAGAACTTCCATAACAAGCACAAACAGGAAGGGGGATAAAGGATCTCCTTGACGTAGACCTCTAGCTCCAGCAAAGAACCCATGTGGAGTCCCATTAAGACCAACCGAAAAAGAGGTCGTCAAGATACACTCCTCAATCCACCTTGTGAAGGTTGGTGGAAACCCAAATAGTTGTAAAGTCGCCACAAGGAAGTCCCACTCAACCGTGTCATAGGCCTTCCTAATATCCACCTTCAATGCACATCTTGGGGGGAGTCGCGCCTGATTATATCCCATAAACAGTTCTTGGGCTAGCATAATGTTGTCACCAATGCTTCGTCCCGGGATGAATGCTGCCTGACAAGGGCTAATTAACTTGTCCAAAATTACGCTCAACCGTTGGACAAGTAATTTAGCAATGATTTTATATAAAACATTACAGCATGAGATGGGTCTAAAATCACTTACAGACATAGGAGTATGAATTTTTGGAATCAGAGCCAAAACTGTAGAGTTGACTTGCTTAAGTAATCTCCCCGTAGAGAAGAAATCCAGTACCGCCCTTGTCAACTCTGCTCCCACTACTGGCCAAGCAACCTTATAGAATCCTGACGAGTAGCCATCAGGGCCCGGGCCTTATCCTCTGCAATGTCGAACACGGCTAACTTCACTTCCTCCGGTGAAAATGGTGCCAATAGGTGGCTAGCCTCCTCATCAGAAAGTATATGCCTCGCCCATGGTCTGAGGTAGTTAATGTCCACTAATGTTCGACGTCTGTTACCTCCCAGGAGGTTCTGATAATAAGATACAAACTCATGCACAACTTCCGGGGGTAAATGTAAATTTCATTAATAAAGAGTAATGGTACAGTACAACATGGGATTATCAACTGGTTTCTCCCTCTACCCAAGGGATACGCCATAATCTATACAATGCTCGTATACCGACTGACGATGCTAAATCAACGCTAAGAATCCTCTGTCTGACGTCATTGATGATTAGTATGCTCAATGTGGCCGGTGTCCGCTCAGTATGATCAAATCTCCTCAAGTTCCTCTCCTTCCATATGTGGTAGACACACGCTGCCAGTAGTGTACAGTAAGCTCTATTAATAATGTGCTTACCTCTCCATTTCCGTGTCGCCCATTCAATATCTGTTGCCCAATCTCTATTGGGCCAGTGAAAGCGAATCCTTCTGCGAATCTCATAAAGGCACTGACGACTAAATCTGCATCGGAAGAATAAATGTGGATGAGATTCCGTAGCTCCCTCATCGCACAGAATGCACACCCCCAGGTGAGATAGCCATGATTTGTCTGTGGTAGGAAGTTTGCCAAGGATTGCTAGCCATAAGATGAACGAATGGCGAGGAATCTTCAAGGAGCCCAAAAGTAGTGAAGACCATCCTACTTTCGGCTCGGGGTGAGTGAATAATCGGTAGAGGGCCTGAGTAGTAGGTTGCCCTTCGTCACATCTCCACACCACCCGATCCTCTCCTCCGAAAATAAGCGGTAGGTTATGTGTGATTTCCAAACATTCAAAGTCAGTGATGGTAGGCCATTGCCATTCTCCTGCTGAAATCACCAAGCTGAGTTTTGCTGATTCTTCAAGTCTAAGATGGCGGGGACCTTGAGGGAATCGCTCGATAAGTGGACCCAAGTGATGCCACGGGTCCTGCCAAACAAAGAATCTGTCTCCATTTCCAATCTGGTAATCCACGATAGCGCGAAGGAAAGGACGTAGCCTGAGTATTTTTCGCCATCCCCAAGAACCTCCATGTTCACGGATAGTCCAAATCGATCTCTCACGTAATCGGTCTTGGTAGAGCCACTGAACCCATATGGATGTCCTGTCACACTGGATAACATCACATAGTTTCTTGCTCATTAATGCGCGATTCAAGGTGGAGATGTCCTTGAACCCAAGTCCCCCCTCATCTATCGGTCGACACACATCTTTCCAGGCTACCTTAGCGTACCCACTAGACGTCGTACCCTTCCATAGGAAAGTCCTCAACCTCTTCTCAATTTCATTGATGACTTTCTTAGGTAATATGAATGCAGAAGCCCAATATAAGCTCAATGCTGAAAGCACAGATTTGATGATTTGTACCCGCCCAGCATATGATAATGAAATCCCTTCCCATCCATTAATACGTGCATCAATTTTTGAGATAAGCGGTTGGCAATCAGAGATGGTCAGCCTAGACGAGATTAAGGGAAGACCCAGGTACCTCATTGGAAGGTGGCCCTCCTGAAAGCCCAAAATATCCAACATCTGGTCCTTCAAATTTTGAGCCGAACGTGAAATGATTAAGTGACTTTTTTGGACATTCAACCGAAGGCCCGACAACTCCGCAAACCAGTCCAATCCCACAACTTCCCCTGGATCCGTGTGAGTGGTACCACATCATTAATCTGCAAGATTCTCCTCGTCGTCCTCCTCTAAGCAATCTTGCGAAAGAAAACCCTAGAGCATTGATCACCATCCTTCATCCACTGCATCTTGGCTCTCTGTTGTAGCATAATTTGTTCAGTCTTGGCCGCTTTTGCATACACCATCCGGCAACAGTGCTCCAAGTAAAGGAAGAGCTCATTCTGTCTGTCCGAGCTCACCAATGTTTGCGCCTCATCGAGAAAACCCTTTGCCAATTGGACATTACGAGTCAAGTCCCCCTTGTTTCTCCTCTGCTGTCTGAAGACCTGTTTTAGGGCTTTGAGTTTACGTGTCACCGCATACATAGGCACTCCAATCACCTCATGCTGCCAAATATTCTGAACACTAGGGATAAAATCCGGCGATTTGGTAAGGTAATTATCGAACCGAAACATACCTCCATTATGTTGCAGTGAATCCCCATGAAGGACAAGCAGCGAGTGGTCAGATGTCCGGGGTAAAAGACTATGATATGATGAGGTAGGAAACCTCTCAAGCCATCGGTCATTAATAAGAATTCGATCCAGTCTCTTCCATAAACTCCGTGTTGTCGTACTGCAGTTGTGCCATGTGTACCATTCTCCTTGCATGGGCAGTGGTAACAACCCGGCCTCCTGAATCCCATTATTAAAATCTTCCGTAGCTATCCTTATATCTCCTGATATTCCGCAAACCTCATTTAGATCACGGACAGCATTGAAGTCCCCTCCCACTAGCCATGGGTCATTTGAGCACTGCTGTGCCAGTGTTCCCAATGTATGCCATAGAGTCCGTCTATCTATCACCTCAGAGGCACCATAGGCAATAGTAATAATACAAGATTCATGTAGTGCTTTAATAGTAATATAACACTGAATAAATTGTTCGCCCATATCAAGAATATGAATCCAATAAATTATCATCCCAAGCAATCCAAATACGATTTCCAACAGAGGCATAGTCAACAAACCATTTCCATTGAGGTAACAGAAACGATTGAGTATGCATGACATTAGAAATACGAACTCGAGTTTCAAGAATGCCCAAGAAATGTAACCTGTACTCAGAGACGAGGTCCTTTAATGCGAGCTGATGGTCTCGTTTGTTCAGCCCACGGACATTCCACACGGCTAGATTCAACATGGATCCCCTTTCCTGGGGCTGCATGGCTTAGGACCCCGTGATGACCCTTCTGTATCATCAAATAATTGTAAAGCATCAAAAGAGTTATAAATGACAAGTGCTTTACCCCTCTCTTCCCTACTCGGTCCCACTTCGAGTGAAGGAGTATCTCGGATCACTGTGTGTTTCTCCCTCCTTTGGACTGCTAATACCTCCTTTCCTCGGTTAGGCATCGCCTCCTTTTTACTTTCGGATACCACCTGTGCCCTCGGTGCCTTTACTTTGGGGACATATACTGCAACTGGTGTTTTGATTGATTTAGCGGTTTTGTTTTGAGCACACTCCTTGGGTGTGTGCCCCAAAGTCATACAGGTATTACACCTCGTGGGTAGCCATTCGTATTCAACATCTATTTTGCATGGCGATTCTCCCCCATCTTCATTTGGTGTCATAATAATTATGTGCTTCGGTAAATTGGATGTCGCATCCAGCATGACACATACACGAGCGAAATCCAGTCTCATGCATGCCCTCGTAATCGCATCCGGGTATAATGGTTTACCGACTCCACTGGCTACTATGCTGAGCCCCTCTTCTGTCCACAACTCCATCGGCAAGTGGCGCAATTTGATCCAAACAGGAACCTGTGTATGTTTCAGTTTCCTCAGTGCCATTCCCGGTTCCCATTTTTGTAACACTATTGGCTGCCCCTGGAACAACCACGGTCCCCCTTCTATGACATCTTCCATCGCAATAACTGTTTTGAACTGAAAAAAGAAGAACCCATTAGTGGTAGCAGTATCCTCAGTTAAATCAGACCAGATTGACATTGCAAACTCCTTCACGTGATGGAAATATGGCCTTTTTCCAAGAAAGTATCCCACCGCAGTAGTCCTCCATCGTTTGGACCCATTGCGAATAATATCCAGTGTCGGGCGCACAATTACTTCCCCATTTTGTAAAGTAGGTGCAATAAATGATAGGGTCTTGCGAGTGGAGTTGTTGAATGCGTGAACAATTTTATCATCAAATAAATCCTCCGGATTAGTATGCAAAGGAATATTCCCCACAAACAATCCCTTAGGATTAATACCCATTTTCTGAAATTTAGGGTTCTTTTTCAATACATCAGTAGTGACCTCAGCAGTGACATCAGCAATGACATTAGCATTGATATCAGCAGTGACATCAGCATTGCCATCAGCATTGACATCAGCATTGACCTCAGCAATGACATCATCAGTGACATCAGCCCTAATAGGAACATCATCAATGACATCAGCAATGACTTCATATGCCACATCTGCATCTACCTCATATACACGTGGCGCCACATCATCCAAAACCGTAGCTACATCACCGCTCGTTTCTCCAGGTCTGTTAACCGGAGAAGTGGCCGGAAAAACGTCTTTTCGTCTGCCCAACACCTCTGTCGCCGTCCGATCACCGGAAACGAAGGAAAATTCCGGCGAGAGCGTAGCAGCACCATTATTCATGTTTTCTGTATTAATCGCCGGCGGATTCACCCTCTCACCCGTTTCTTTTCTGGCCGAACAGTTAGCGGCACCGGATTTATTTTTCGTGAAATAACTCGGCCGAATTTCTTCTCCCAACGGGTTTTGAGATAGATCATTGAGCACAGCTATGGAGTTTGTATCTCCATCCATTACTCTGTTAGCCAGCGTGATAAATTCGTCAATGTTGAAGTTCGCCGGCGAAGACGAATCGTCACAACCTCCATTGACAGCGCGCTTCAAATCGCCGCCGCCAAACCCTAGTTCCACGCAACCTTCCACCGACGGCAAGCTTGGATCTTTCCTCAATGGCACGTCTCCTCCATCCCGTACGACGCCAGAAAACTCATCAATGGTCGGAAAACCATCTGTCTCCTTCGCCTTTTCAACATGCGTCTTTTCGGTTTCCAAAAACCCTAGATTCAACGCCTCCATTGTTGCAGATTTTTCAGACCTCATCCTTCCATCCTCCATCACAGAAACATAGTCACAATCTAGAATAGACCGAAGACATCCATCGATCGACGAGAATCCGGCAGAATTTTCTTCATCTTTTTTTTTCGGTAAATGTAAATTTCATTAATAAAGAGTAATGGTACAGTACAACATGGTACAACATGGGATTATCAACTGGTTTCTCCCTCTACCCAAGGGATACGCCATAATCTATACAATGCTCGTGTACTGACTGACGATGCTAAGTCAACGCTAAGAATCCTCTGTCTGACGTCATTGATGATTAGTATGCTCAATGTGGTCGGTGTCCGCTCAGTATGATCAAATCTCCTCAAGTTCCTCTCCTTCCATATGTGGTAGACGCACGCCGCCAGTAGTGTACGGTAAGCTCTATTAATAATGTGCTCCCCTCTCCATTTCCGTGTCGCCCATTCAATATCTGTTGCCCAATCTCTATTGGGCCAGTGAAAGCGAATCCTTCTGCGAATCTCATAAAGGCACTGACGACTAAATCTGCATTGGAAGAATAAATGTGGATGAGATTCCGTAGCTCCCTCATCGCACAGTATGCACACCCCCAGGTGGGATAGCCATGATTTGTCTGTGGTAGGAAGTTTGCCAAGGATTGCTAGCCATAAGATGAACGAATGGCGAGGAATCTTCAAGGAGCCCAGAAGTAGTGAAGACCATCCTACTTTCGGCTCGGGGTGAGTGAATAATCGGTAGAGGGCCTGAGTAGTAGGTTGCCCTTCGTCACATCTCCACACCACCCGATCCTCTCCTCCGAAAATAAGCGGTAGGTTATGTGTGATTTCCAAACATTCAAAGTCAGTGATGGTAGGCCATTGCCATTCTCCTGCTGAAATCACCAAGCTGAGTTTTGCTGATTCTTCAAGTCTAAGATGGCGGGGACCTTGAGGGAATCGCTCGATAAGTGGACCCAAGTGATGCCACGGGTCCTGCCAAACAAAGAATCTGTCTCCATTTCCAATCTGGTAATCCACGATAGTGCGAAGGAAAGGACGTAGCCTGAGTATTTTTCGCCATCCCCAAGAACCTCCATGTTCACGAATAGTCCAAATCGATCTCTCACGTAATCGGTCTTGGTAGAGCCACTGAACCCATATGGATGTCCTGTCACACTGGATAACATCACATAGTTTCTTGCTCATTAATGCGCGATTCAAGGTGGAGATATCCTTGAACCCAAGTCCCCCCTCATCCATCGGTCGACACACATCTTTCCAGGCTACCTTAGCGTACCCACTGGACGTCGTACCCTTCCATAGGAAAGTCCTCAACCTCTTCTCAATTTCACTGATGACTTTCTTAGGTAATATGAATGCAGAAGCCCAATATAAGCTCAATGCTGAGAGCACAGATTTGATGATTTGTACCCGCCCAGCATATGATAGTGAAATCCCTTCCCATCCATTAATACGTGCATCAATTTTTGAGATAAGCGGTTGGCAATCAGAGATGGTCAGCCTAGACGAGATTAAGGGAAGACCCAGGTACCTCATTGGAAGGTGGCCCTCGTGAAAGCCCAAAAAATCCAGCATCTGGTCCTTCAAATTTTGAGCCGAACGTGAAATGATTAAGTGACTTTTTTGGACATTCAGCCGAAGGCCCGACAACTCCGCAAACCAGTCCAATCCCTCTTTGAAGACTCTGATGGAGTCTAAGTCAGCTTTGCACAGTAAGAGGAGGTCGTCTGCAAATCCCATCTGAAAAACCTTAGAACTCTCACACTTCCAATGATAAGTGAATTGCATGTCCTGTTCAATTCGTTGCAAGAATCCCAGATGTAAGGCTTCCATAACAAGAACAAACAGATAAGGAGAAAGTGGGTCTCCCTGTCGTAGTCCTCTCGCTCCAGTAAAGAACCCATGAGGTTTTCCATTGAGCCCAATCGAGAATGATGTCGTGGTAACACACTCCTCAATCCACCTTGTAAACGTAGGTGGAAACCCGAACAGCTGCAAAACTGCTAACAGGAAGTCCCACTCCACCGTATCATAGGCCTTCCTGATATCCACTTTAAGTGCGCATCTCGGGGGTAGGCGCATCTGGTTATATCTGGAGAATAATTCCTGGGCTAACATAATGTTGTCCCCAATGCTTCTTCCCGGAATAAAAGCTGTCTGACATGGGCTAACTATCTTGTCCAGTAGCACACTAATTTTTTGGACAAGAAGTTTCGCAATGATCTTGTATAAAACATTGCAGCATGAAATTGGTCTAAAATCATTAACCGACATAGGCGTATGTACCTTTGGGATCAGGGCCAAGATCGTGGAGTTGACCTGCTTCAGAAGTTTTCCGGTAGAAAAGAAGTCTAGTACCGCCCTCGTAACTTCTTCCCCAACCACAGGCCAAGCCGCCTTGAAGAACCTTGACGAGTAGCCATCAGGTCCCGGTGCCTTGTCATCAGCAATATCGAACATTGCTTGCTTCACATCAGTGATACAGTGCCTTGCCCACGGTCTAAGATAACGAATATCCACTGACAGCCGTCTTCTGGTGCCTCCTAATAGGTTCTGATAGTATGAGACAAACTCATGGGCGATTTCCCCTAGATCCGTGTGTGTGAAACCATTCTCATCATTAACCTGTAAGATTCTCCTCCTTACTCGTCTCTGTGCAATTTTACGAAAGAAAACCCGGGAACATTGGTCTCCGTCTTTCATCCACTGCATTTTGGCTCTCTGCTGCAGCATAATTTGTTCGAGTTTTGCCGCTTTAGCATAAACGACTCGACAACAATGCTCCAGGAGTAAATATAGCTCATTTTGTCTATCAGAGCTCACCAACTATTGTGCCTCATCAAGAAAACCTTTGGCTAGTTGGACATTCATCGTCAGATCTCCCTTATTTCTCCTTTGTAGTCTAAAGACTGGTTTAAGTGCCTTCAGTTTACGTGTCACAGCATACATAGGAATACCCACAATCTCATGATGCCAAATATTCTGCACATTGTGGATAAACTCGGGTGAATGGGCCAGATAGTTATCAAATCGAAACATGCCTCCATTATGTTGTTGTATATCCCCATGTAAGACCAGTGGAGAGTGGTCAGATGTCCGTGGAGTAAGGCTGTGATAATATGCGCTCGGGAACCTTGCCAGCCAGCGGTCATTAATAAGAATCCGATCCAGCCGCTTCCATAAACTCCTCATAGACGTACTGCAATTATGCCACGTGAACCATTCACCTTGCATAGGAAGTGGGATCAGCCCCGCCTCCAGAATACCAGCATTAAATTCTTCGGTGGCCATCCTTATATCTCCTGAGATGCCACATACTTCGTTAAGGTCACGTACTGCATTAAAATCCCCTCCCACCATCCACGGGATGTCAGAGCATTGCTGAGATAGCGTCTCCAGTGCCGTCCATAAATTCCGACGATCAATCACCTCAGATGCCCCATAAACAACAGTGATAATAACAGATTCATTGTCAGCCATATTAGTAACCCGACAGTGAATAAATTGATCTGCCGAGTCTAGGATATGGACATCAACACTATTCTCGTCCCAAGCTATCCAGATGCGATTACCAACAGAAGAATAATCGACAAACCATTTCCAATGTGGAAGTAAAAACGATTGGATATGCATAACATTATTCAAACGAACACGAGTTTCAAAAATGCCAAGGAAGTGTAACCTGTATTCAGAGACCAAGTCCTTCAAAGCGAGCTGATGGTCTCGTTTGTTCAGCCCACGGACATTCCACACAGCGATGTTCAACATGGATCATCGACCTTGGGGCTGCTTGTGTTAGGACCCCCTGAATGCTCACCTGCATCATCAATTAAATGCAAAGCGTCAAAAGCATTATAAATAACAATTGCCTTACCTCTCTCTTCTTGCTTGGAGTGGTTCTGGTCCACATGTCTATTTCCCGCATGTGCTTTGGGTATTTCTTCAACCACTGGTTTCATCGTCTCACGTCCCTTAGTCGGAAGTTGCGGTTGTGCTACGTTGACTTTCGGCACATACACATTTACTGTTGGCTTCGTCGGTTTGCGGGTTTTGTTTAGTGCGCAATCCTTGTTCGAATGTCCCAATGACATGCATGCTGTGCACTTTGGTGGGAGCCATTCATACTCAATGTCAACTTTGCAAGGTGTCTCCCCTCCTTCTTCATCAGGTGCCATGACAATAATATGTTTATGCAACTTTTGTGTGGCATCAATCATCACACATACACGAGCAAAGTCCAGTCTCGTGCATGCTCTTGTAATCGCGTCGGGGTAAAGGGGCTTCCCCACACCACTTGCTACAGTGCTCAATCCTTCTGTCGTCCAAAATTCCATCGGGAGGTGTCGTAGTTTAATAATCTTCCTCAATCAGATTTTGCGCAGAAAACCCTAGTTTAGGCAGCGCGAAGGAACTCGTCTTTTCAATGGCAAGAATAATATCTGTATCAATTCTTGTGGCTTCCTCAACATTTGCACTAATCAGTCCATCATCTTCTTCCTCCAAACCGGCGTTATTCACCAGCATCTTCTCAAATCCTCCGGCGACCTTTCATATTCTATGCCAGTCGTTTCATATTCTGCCGGAAAAATCAGGTTCTTTTCATCCGAAAAAACACCATGGTCTACCTCCTCATCACGGCCTTCCTCTTCCTCCCCTCCATCTCCGGCCACCGGACGGCTGTCGGCGTCCTCTCCACCGTAAACGTCGCCGGCCGGCGCTTCTCCTCCATCGCCGGTCGGAGTTTGTTTTTGGTGGTGTAGTAGTGTGTGTAGTAGAGAGAATTTTTAGTGAGAGAATTTTTGCATTTTGTTTTCCTACGACAAAATGAATTAATAGTAGATCAAGTGTAGTATCTGTTCTACTATTAAGTTGCCAACTACGCTCGGGGGTCTCTCCTCGTGCTCAAAACGTCTCAGGTTTCTCTCCCTCCAAATATGGTATACACACGATCCAAGCAGGCATCGGTAGGATATATTGATGATGTGCTTCCCACGCCATTTTCTTGCTCCCCATTCAACATCACTGACCCAATCCCTATTAGGCCACTGGAATCGTACAATGCGCCGAATACTAATGAGGCATCTCCTACTAAATCTGCAGTGGAAAAACAGGTGGTTGTGTGACTCCACCATGTCTTCATTGCACAGCACGCAGCACCCAAGATGGGAGAGCCATGGTTTATCCGTCGTTGCGAGCTTCTCCAGGATAACTAGACAAAGGATAAACAAATGTCGCGGGATCATTAAAGAACCCGTAAGTAGTGAAATCCAACCTACTTTCGGTCCTGCTGATATCATAGCCCGATAGAACTCCTGGGTAGTGGGTTTCCCACTCGAACCTTTCCATATAATACGATCTGTACCCCCATGGATCCGAGGCAGCACGTGTGCAATCTCCACGCATTCCACGTCTGTGATCAATGGCCAGTGCCAATGGCCGTCACAGATAACCGAGCTTAACATGGTAGACTCATGCAATCCCAGACTGTTTGGTCCCTGCGGAAATCTGTCAAGGAGGGGTCCCAGACTTCACATAGCTTTTTGCACATCAATGCTCGATTAAGAGTTCGCATATCCTTAAGGCCAAGTCCTCCCTCCTCCTTCGGTTTGCAAATCTCCTACCACGCAACTTTAGGGTATCCACTATTTCCGGTACCTCTCCATAAGAAAGCTCGCAATCGCTTCTCAATATCTTTAATGACCCCTTTTGGCAAAATAAATGCCGAAGCCCAATAAACACCCATAGCCACAAGAATAGACTTAATGATTTGTACCATGCCGGCATATGACAGTGCCAGTCCCTCCCAACCATTGATACATGTATCGATCTTACTCAGTAATGGTTGGCAGTCGGCGATAGATAATCGAGAAGAGATCAATGGTAGACACAAATACCTCATCGGTAAGTGGCCTTCCTGAAACCCCAACACCGCAAGTAGCTCCTCTCGTACATTCTGAGCTGATCGTTGTGTGGTAAATTTCCTAAGCGTAATAATAACTACAAGTTAGTGTAAAAGGGAAACAAACTTGTTTTAATAATACCGTGCAAAACAGCTAATATTTGAACGTTCTCAGAATTCAACGAAACATGACCCAATCCCAGGTCTAGACCCAAGCATTTTTATTGGAAAATTGCCAAGCGTAATAATAACTACAAGTTAGTATAAAAAGGAAAACAAACTTGTTTCAATAAAACCGTCCGAAACAGCTAACTTTTGAACGTTCTCAAAATTCGACGAAACTTGACCCAATCGTTGGTCTAGACCCTAGAATATCTGTGGTAAATTTTCTAAGCGTGATAATAACCACAAGTTAGTATAGAAGGGAAACAAACTTGTTTTAATAAAACCGTGCAAAATAGCTAAATTTTGAGCATTCTCAGAATTCGACTAAACTTGATCCAAACATTGGTCTAGACCCAAGAATTTGTGTGTTAAATTTTCTAAGTGTAATAATAACTACAAGTTAATATAAAAGGGAAACAAACTTGTTTTAATAAAACCGTGTAAAACAGCTAACTTATGAACGTTCTCAGAATTCGGCGAAACTTTTTTTTTGGGGGGTAAGTGTAATTTTCATTTAAAAAAAATGAGAAGTATAGTACAATAGTGTCCCTCATTTGATCTTGACCCAATCGCAGGTCTAGACCCAAGCATTTGTGTTGTAAATTTGCTAATCGTAATAATAACTACAAGTTAGTATAAAAGGAAAACAAACTTGTTTTAATAAAACCGTGCAAAACAACTAACTTTTGAACGTTCTTAGAATTTGACGAAACTTTTTTTTTTTTTTCGGTAAAAGTAAGTTTCATTGAGTAAAAATGGTACAGCACAACAATATGGTTCCCAAATGGTTTATCCCTCGACAGGCCAAGGGATTCGCCATAATCTAAATAAAGCACGTGTACTGACTGATCTAGAGAGGGAGATGCTATGGATTCGCTGTCTAATGTCCTCAATGATCAGTAATGCTATGGTAGTAGGCGTCCTCTCGGTGTGATCGAATCGTCTCAGGTTTCTTTCCTTCCAAATGTGGTATACACATGCTGCAAGTAGTGCTCTATAAGACATGTTGATTATGTGTTTACCCCTCCATCTCTGTGAAGCCCATGTAATATCATCTTTCCACTCTCTATTGGGCCATAAGAATCGTATTGTTCTTCGAATTTCCATGAGACATCTTCGACTAAATCTGCATTGGAAGAATAAATGTGCATGTGTTTCTGTCAGTCCTTCATTGCATAGGACACATGGTCCAAGGTGAGCAAGCCATGGTTTGTCTGTCGTAGCCAACTTGCCTTGGATGGCAAGCCATAGAATAAATTTGTGACGTGGGATTTTGAGTGATCCCGAAAGTAGTGAAGACCAGCCTACTTTCGGTCCTGGTGGGTCAAATAACTCATAAATAGCCTGTGTTGTTGGTCGATCATTCTCAAATCTCCAAATTATACGATCTTCCCTTCCAAAAATAGTGGGTAGAGCATGTGTGATCTCCAAACACTCAATATCCGTGATAAGGGGCCATTGCCATACTCCTTCATGAATCACCGTGCTTAGTCTGGATGACTCATCTAATCCAAGAAGCCTCGATCCTCGTGGGAAGGTGTCACAAAGTGGGCCAAGATGGTGCCATGGATCCTGCCACAAGAAGAAATTTCTCCCATCTCCAATACGGTAGTCTACCATGGTTCGAAGAAACATCCGTAATCGAAGTATTTTCCTCCATCCCCATGAGCCGCCATGGTCCCTAATCGTCCAAATAGAGGTGTGTTGTAGGCGTCCCTGGTACAGCCATTCAACCCAAATCGATGTCCTGTCGCATCTAATGACATCACATAGTTTTTTTGTCGTCAATGCATGGTTCAAGGTATTGATATCCTTGAATCCAAGTCCTCCCTCCTCCTTCGGTCGGCATATATCTTTCCAAGCAACCTTGGCATAGCCACTATTCGTCGTTCCCTTCCACAAGAAAGTTCGCAACCTTTTCTCAATTTCATTAATAACTTTCTTAGGTAATATAAATGCCGATGCCCAATAAAGACTCAGTGATATAAGTACAGATTTAATAATTTGTACTCTACCAGCATAAGATATAGTGGTACCTTCCCATCCAGCAATCCGTTTGTCAATCTTCAGTAATAGTGGACGGCAATCTATAATAATTAGTTGAGACGATATAAGTGGTAACCCCAGATACCTCATTGGGAGAACCCCTTCTTGAAATTCGAGTAGTGCCAACATCTCCTCACTTAATGCTTGCGCTCAGCGAGATATAATCAAGTGGCTTTTCTATACGTTCAGTCTAAGACCCGACCATTCAGCAAAATGATCCAGACCTGCTTTAAAGATTCTTAGAGAGTCCATATCAGCACGGCAAAATAGTATCACATCATCAGCAAACCCCAACTGAAAGATCCTGGTTGCCTCACATTTCCAATGATAGGAAAATATCTCTTCCTGATCAATCAACTGTAGCAAACCCAAGTGTAGGACTTCCATCGCAAGTACAAATAGGTAGGGTGATAAAGGGTCACCCTGTCGAAGTCCTCTGGCTCCTCGAAAGAATCCATGGGGCTTCCCATTTAGTCCAACAGAGAATGAAGGTGTTGACACACACTCCTCGATCCACTTCACAAAAGTAGTAGGGAATCCAAACATCTCCATAACTGCTATCAAGAAATCCCACTCCACTGTGTCATATGCCTTCCGGATGTCAACTTTCAGAGCACATCTAGGAGGTAGACGAGTCTGGTTATATCCCGTAAAGAGTTCCTGTGCTAGCATGATGTTATCTCCAATGCTTCGTCCCGGCACAAAAGCCGCTTGGCATGGGCTGATCAGTTTGTCCATTATCACAGTCAACCTTTGGACAATGAGCTTTGCAATGATCTTATAAATCACATTACAACATGCAATGGGTCGAAAATCACTAACTGTCATAGGGGAATGTACTTTTGGTATGAGAGCCAAAAGTGTAGTATTTATCTGCTTCAAAAGTCGGCCTGTACTAAAGAAGTCCAGTACTGCCGAAGTCACCTCCTGTCCAACTATAGGCCATGCTGCTTTGAAGAAGCCCGATGAGTATCCGTCCGGGCCAGGGGCCTTGTCCTCATCAATGTCAAAAACCGCCTGTTTGACATCTGCTGGTGTGAATGGTAACAGTAAAGTGGTAGATTCCTCATTACTCAAAATGTGCCTAGCCCACGGTCTGAGAAATCGAATGTCATTACCTGTTCGTCGTCTATCTCCCCCTAGTAGGTTTTGGTAATATGTGACAAACTCATTAATAACTTCTTCTGGATCGGTGTGAGTGGATCCCTGGTCATCGTTGATCTGGAAGATCCTTCTTGATGATCTTCGCTGGGCTATCTTCCGAAAAAACACTCGGGAGCACTGATCACCTCCCTTCATCCACTGCATCTTCGCTCGTTGTTGTAGCATAATCTGTTCCAATTTTGTTGCTTTGGCTAGTACGAGTCGACAAGAGTGTTCTAGTTGAATGTATAGCTCATCTCGCCGTCTTGAGCTTACAAGTATTTGTGCTGCTTCAAGAAACCCTTTTGCCATTTGGACATTGTGCGATAGATCTCCTTTTTTCCTCCTTTGCTCTCGGAAGATTGGTTTCAAAGCTTTGAGTTTGCGTGTCACAGCATACATAGGCGTACCAATAATGTTATGTTGCCATATATTCTGCACACTAGGAATAAACTCAGGTGAGCGAGCAAGGTAGTTATCGAATCGGAACATACCCAAGCATTTGTGTTGTAAATTTGCTAATCGTAATAATACTACAAGTTAGTATAAAAGGGAAGCAAACTTGATTTAATAAAACCGTGCAAAACAGCTAAAGTTTGAACGGTCTCAGAATTCGACGAAACTTAACCCAAACGTTGGTCTAGACCAAAGCATTTGTGTTGTAAATTTGCTAAGCGTAATAATAACTACAAGTTAGTATAAAAGGGAAACAAAATTATTTTAATAAAACCGCTCAAAATAGCTAAAATTTGAGCATTCTCAGAATTCGACGAAACTTGACCCAAACGTAGGTCTAGATCCAAGAATTTGTGTGTTAAATTTCTAAGCATAATAATAATTACAAGTTAGTATAACAGGGAAACAAACTTACTTTAATAAAACCGTGCAGAACAGCTAAATTTTGAACGTTCTCAGAATTTTACGAAACTTGAACCAAACATAGGTCTAGCCCAAGCATTTGTGTTATACATTTGCTAAGCGTTATAATATCTACAAGTTAGTATAAAAGGAAAACAAACTTGCTTTAATAAAACCGTGCAAAACAGCTAAATTTTGAACGTTCTCAGAATTCGACAAAACCTGTCCCAAACGTTGGTCTAGACCCAAGCATTTGTGTTTTAAATTTGCTAAGCGTAATAATAACTACAAGTTAGTATAAAAGGGAAACGAACTTGTTTTAATAAAACCGTGCAAAACAGCTAAATTTTGAGCATTCTCAGAATTCGACGAAAATTGATCCAATCGTAGGTCTAGACCCAAGAATTTGTGTGTTAAATTTCCTAAATGTAATAATAACTACAACTTAATATAAAAGGGAAACACACTTGTTTTAATAAAACCGTGTAAAACAGCTAACTTATGAACGTTCTCAGAATTCGACGAAACTTGACCCAATCGCAGGTCTAGACCCAAGCATTTGTGTTGTCAATTTGCTTATCGTAATAATAACAACAGGTTAGTATAAAAGGAAAACAAACTTGTTTTAATAACCCCGTGCAAACCAGCTAAATTTTGAACGGTCTCAGAATTCGACGAAACTTGACCCAAACGTTGGTCTAGACCAAAACATCTATGTTGTAATTTGCCAAGTGTAATAATGACTACAAGTTAGTATAAAAGGGAAACAAACTTGTTTTAATAAAACCGTGCAAAACAGCTAAAGTTTGAGCATTCTCAGAATTCGACGAAACTTGACCCAAACGTAGGTCTAGATCCAAGAATTTGTGTGTTAAATTTCTACACGTAATAATAATTACAAGTTAGTATAAAAGGGAAACAAAATTGCTTTAATAAAACCGTGCAGAACAACTAAATTTTGAACGTTCTCAAAATTTTACGAAACTTGACCCCAACATAGATCTAGACCCAAGCATTTGTGTCATACATTTGCTAAGCGTAATAATAACTACAAGTTAGTATAAAAGGGAAACAAACTTGCTTAAATAAAACCGTGCAAAACAGATAAATTTTGAACGTTCTCAGAATTCAACAAAACCTGTCCCAAACGTTGGTCTAGACCCAAGCATTTGTGTGGTATATTTGCTAAGCATAATAAACAAAAATTCTCTCTCTAAAAATCTTCTCTCTAAAACACACACTAGCACACCATATCAAACATGGACTAATACACTATCCATGCACATGGCCGCCGGCGACGAGGAGGACGACGGCGACGCTTCGGCCAGTGATGGGGATGTCGGAAAAGTGGGAGGCCGACGATTGGTGACCGGCGATGGCGAGGATAGCTACCGTAGAAAAACTGGAAAAACCACGCGGCTTTTAGTTCAAACCGCGCCTTTCACCGGCGACTTTCAGGCGAACGAATCGGAACCGATGATTGGGGAGACATCAACATTAATTGCGCATGGGAAAAGAGGAGGCTTGGAGATGGAGAAAGCGGCTGTTTCGGCGCCGCATTTACTAGGGTTTTCCGCGCCCTCGGACATGGAAAAAGCGGCCGTTTCGGCGCCGCAATTGCTCGGATTTGATGCGCCATTGGACATGGAAAAGGAGGCTGCTTCGACGCCGAATTTGCTTGGGTTTGCTGCGCCATTGGAACCACAAGCGATTGATGAAACCGAACAGCCGCGGGGACGAGAGATGTTTTACGCAGAAAACGAAAAGTCGCCGGACGAATATGTAACGTCGCCGGTATCTTTGGCGACCGATGCACGTACTACCGGCTTTGCAGAGGTTGGAGAAGAAGGACTGTTGAGAAAAGAAGCAATAATACGGGCGTCATCGTTAGGGTTTGGTGAAGCTCCATCTTCCATTAATGGCGGACGAAGGTTTGAGCCATTCAATCTTGAAGAGTTCTTGCGATTGGCAAACGCGGTCATTGACAATGGCGACGAGAAAACCATTGCAGCGCTTAGAGATCTGAAAGATAGATTGAAGGAGAGATTCCGAAGCATACCGTCGCTGCGTTCGTTCGTTGAGAGTAGAGGAGCGCCGTCACGCGTTGGCAAGCTACGACCGGCATTGAGATGCATTTTGCCGTCGGGAATGAACAGCGGGGAATCGAAAAATGCAGGGATATCATCTGATTCAGAAAAACAGTCATCGGCGATTGGGACTTCCACCGGAAACGCGACTGTTTTGCCGGCGACGGGTGAATGGCGAGTTCTACAGCTGGCTTACGTGGCCATTGTTGGTGACGGGGATGGTGAGTTGGCAGTTGCTGTGGCAGATGACGTGGAAGGTGACGTCACTGATGATGCTAGGATGACCTCTGCTGACATCACTACAGATGACATCACTGCTGAGATCACTACAGATGGCATCACTGCTGATGCAGGCATGACAGCATCAGCTGTTGATGTCATAGATGATGTCACTCTGCACAAGAAGACAAGAAAATAGTTTTCTAACTTTTCTAGCTTTTCAACTGGATTGTTTGTTGGAAATATTCTGTTACATGCATGTTCGGACACGATTATCAATGACAAAATAGCTCATGCATTCCATAACTCCACTCGCAAGACCCTATCCTATGTGGCTCCAACAATGCAAAACGGGGAGGTAATAGAGCGACCAACATTGGATATTATACGCAATGGGTCTAAACGATGGAGAGCCACCGTTGTCGGATACTTCCTTGGGAAAAGACTGTACTTTTACCATTTGAAGGAATTTGCAATGTCAGTATGGCCGGACTTGAAGGAGGTCACGAGTACAAATAATAGTTTCTTTTTCTTACAATTCAAATCAGTCGCAGCTATGGAAGATGTCATTGAAGGAGGGCCGTGGTTATTTCAGGGGCAGCCTATTGTTCTTCAAAAATGGGAACCAGGGATGGTATTAAGGAAACTACAGCATACTCAAGTTCCTGTGTGGATCAAATTACGTCACCTTCCAGTCGAGTTATGGACAGATGAAGGCCTTAGTACGGTGGCCAGTGGAGTGGGTAAACCACTTTCCCGGATGCAATTACGAGAGCATGCACGAGACTGGACTTCACTCGTGTATGCGTAATGTTGGATGTGACCTCAAATTTACCGAAGCACATTATAATTATGACACCGGATGAGGATGGAGGTGAATCATCTTGTAAAGTCGATGTTGAGTACGAATGGCTACCCAGAAGTGCCAAAGATGTATGACAATGGGACACTCTGACAAAGAGTGTATCCTCAACAAACCAAAATCAGCTAAACCACCGATTGCTGTATATGTACCAAAAATGGGGACGCCGCAAGAACCAACAATGCCTAAACGGAGTAGGAACCATCCTAGGGAGGAAGGTGATACTACTTATATACCATCCCGACCAACACATATGCCTGACCGGAACATGAGCAGACCACCACCAGCTCGAGTGGTAGAAAAGCAGAGAGAGGGACGTGAATCCCCTAGAGATGCAGCCGGCCCTAGTCATGAGGAAAGGGGTAAGGCGCTTGTTATATATAATACTTTTGATGCACTTCACCTATTAGATGATACAGATGAGTCGTCTCGGGGTCCTAAGCACAGCAGCCCCATGCCTTGTGATCCATGTTGAATGCAGCAGTATGGAATGTTCGTGGCCTGAACAAACGAGATCATCAGTTAGCAGTCAAAGACATCATTGCTGAGTTCAGGTTACAATTCCTCGGTCTCCTTGAAACTCGTGTTCGTATCAATAATATATCTCATATTCAGGCTTTTTTACTACCTCAATGGAAATGGTTTGTGAATTATGGATCGTCTGGTAATCGGATTTGGATAGCGTGGGATGAAAATTTTATTGATGTTGATGTGGTTGAATGTGGCACACAGTTTATTCACTGTCATGTTAATATCCGTGCACTTCATGAATCCATTGCTATTTTTTTTTTCGGTAACGGTAAATTTCATAAATGAAAAATATGGTACAGTACAACAATTAATTGGGTCCATTGCTATTACTGTAGAGAGGAGGGCGTTATGGGACTCCATGGAGACTATTGCTATGCAGAGTGCTGATATTCCGTGGCTTGTTGGAGGGGATTTCAATACAGTGCGAGACCTTAGTGAAATCTGTGGTGTATCAAGAGATATTCGAATGGCCATGGAAGATTTTAATACTTGCATCCAGAATACAGGATTATTACCATTACCCATGCAGGGCGAATGGTACACATGGCACAATTGCAGTGCCGGGCCACGAAACCTCTGGAAAAGACTGGATCGCATGCTGATCAATGATAGATGGATGGCTCAGTTCCCGACATCATATTATTCTTCTCTAACAGCACGCACTTCAGATCACTCCCCAATGGTGTTAAGTGGGGATATACAACAACAACTAGGAGGTATGTTTCGATTCGATAATTACCTCGCCCTATCTCCAGAATTTATTCCCAGTGTACAACAGGTATGGCAACATAACATAATAGGGACACCCATGTATGCCGTAACAAGGAAACTCAAAGCACTTAAACCGATGTTTAGAGAGCAGAGGAGGAAAAAGGGGGACTTATCACACAATGTCCAACTGGCAAAAGGGTTTCTTGAGATGGCGCAAGTACTTGTTACTTCAAACAGGCAGGATGAACTATTCCTACAGTTGGAACACTGCTGCCGGGTAGTACTAGCTAAAGCAGCTAAACTTGAACAGATTATGCTACAACAGAGATAAAAAATGCAGTGGATGAAGGGGGGTGACCAGTGCTCCCGGATATTCTTTCGTAAGATTGCTCAAAGGAGATCGGCGAGAAGAATCTTACAAATCAATGATGATCATGGAGCCACTCACACAGATCCAGGAGCAGTAATAAATGAGTTTGTCATGTACTATCAAAATTTACTTGGTGGGGAACGACGAAGAGACATGATAGATCTTCGATTCCTGCGACCATGGGCTAGACATATATTGAGTGAAGATGATGTCAACTCCTTAGTCTTGCCATTTACTCATACGGATGTCAAGCAAGCGATTTTTGACATTGCTGAAGATAAGGCACCTGGGCCGGACGGGTATTCATCGGGCTTCTTCAAAGCTGCATGGCCAATAATAGGGCAGGAGGTGTCTTCGGCAGTCTTGGATTTCTTTCATACAGGCCGAATTTTGAAGCAGATAAATACTACACTTTTGGCGCTCATACCAAAGGTACATTCTCCTATGAATGTTGGTGATTTCCGTCCTATATCTTGCTGCATTGTACTGTACAAGATTATTGCCAAGCTCCTTGTCCAACGATTGAGTGTGATACTGGACAAACTTATTAGTCCGTGCCAAGCGGCGTTTATGCCCGGACGAAGCATAGGAGACAATATCATGTTGGCACAGGAACTGTTTACGGGATATAACCAGACCCATCTACCACCCCGGTGCGCTTTAAAAGTGGACATTCGAAAGGCATATGATACGATGGAGTGGGATTTCCTAATTGTTGTGATGGAGTTATTTGGGTTCCCTCATACATTCGTGAAATGGATTGAGGAGTGTGTCACAACACCCTCATTTTCTGTTGAGCTTAATGGGAAATCTCACGGCTTCTTTACGGGGGCCAGAGGGCTTCGGCAGGGAGACCCTCTATCACCATACTTATTCGTCCTTGTGATGGAAGTCCTACAATTGGGTTTCCTACAGCTGATTGACCAGGATGAATTATTTTCCTTTCATTGGAAGTGTGATGCAGCCAGGATATTTCAGCTGGGTTTTGCTGATGATTTGTTGCTATTCTGCCGTGCCGATATGAACTCTATTGGAGTATTTAAAACAGGATTGGATCGCTTTGCTGAATGGTCGGGGCTCAGGCTAAATGTGCAGAAAAGCCACCTCATTATCTCACGTTCAGCACAAGGACTACGAGAGGAGATGCTGGAAGTACTCGGATTTCAAGAGGGAGTCCTACCAATGAGGTATTTAGGGCTACCTCTTATATCTTCTCGTTTAATAGTTGCTGACTGTAACCCTTTATTGTTGAAAATTGATAAATGCATTGCGGGTTGGGAGGGTATAGCTCTTTCTTATGCTGGTAGGGTGCAGATTATTAAATTTGTACTCTTGTCGCTGAGTTTATATTGGTCATCGGCGTTCATCCTTCCAAAGAAAGTTACTAACGAAATTGAGAAGAGACTATGAACTTTCTTGTGGAAGGGGACAACAAACAGTGGTTATGCGAAGGTAGCATGGAAAGATCTCTGCCGATCGAAAGATGAGGGAGGAATAGGATTCAAAGATATTGCTATCTTGAATCGCACATTAATGACCAAGAAACTCTGTGATATCATCAGGTGCGATAGGACCTCAATTTGGGTTGAATGGCTTTACCAGGATCGATTACGCGACACCTCCATTTGGACGATTAGGGAGAAGGAGGCTCATGGGATTGGCGGAAAATTCTACGTCTACGGGCTTTCCTCCGCCCTATGGTGGACTATCAGATCGGCGATGGGCGAACTTTTTACCTTTG
Organism: Sesamum indicum; assembly: GCF_026168435.1. Taxonomy (NCBI): domain Eukaryota; kingdom Viridiplantae; phylum Streptophyta; class Magnoliopsida; order Lamiales; family Pedaliaceae; genus Sesamum; species Sesamum indicum. Next base: position 14,216,014 of record NC_142664.1, on the reverse strand, counting down.
GCAGGACCCGTGGCATTATCTCGGACCACTCAGTGTCACATTCCCACGGGGACCGAGACTACTCAGAATAGAGGAATCAGCCAGATTGAGCACGGTTATTAGTGAAGGAGAGTGGCAGTGGCCTCCTATCACAGATTTAGAGTGTCTGGAGATCACACATGGTTTACCCACAATTCATGGAGGGGAGGACCAAATTATTTGGAGATTTGATCAGGGTAAACCTACAACCCAAGCTCTATATAGGCTTTTTGATCCCCCAGGACCGAAAGTAGGCTGGGCTTCACTACTTTCGGGATCACTGAAGATTCCACGTCATCTGTTCATCCTGTGGCTTGCTATTCTAGGCAAATTGGCTACAACGGACAAATCATGGTTAGCGCACCTTGGCCCATGTATTCTATGTAATGAGGGAGCGACAGAGATACATAGCCACTTATTCTTTCAGTGCAGATTTAGTCGACAGTGTCTCACAGCTATCCGGAGAATGGTACGATATTCTTGGCCCAATAGAGACTGGATAACGGATATTGAATGGGCTTCCCAAAAATGGAGAGGTAAACACATTGTTAACATATCTTATCGAGCACTATTAGCATCATGTGTTTACCACATTTGGAGGGAGAGAAACTTGAGAAGATTCGAGCACACCGAGAGGACACCTAGCACTATGGCTTTATTGATAGTTGAGGATATCAAGCAGCGGATCCTTAGTATCTCTCTACCTAGATCAGTCAGTACAAGAGCTTTATATAAATTGTGGCGTATCCCTTGGCCTGTCGAGGGAGAAACCAACTGATAACCACACTGTTGTACTGTACTACTATTTCATTTTACTTAATGATACTTACATTTACCAAAAAAAAAAGAAACAAACTTGTTTTAATAAAACCGTGCAAAACAGTTAACTTTTGAACGTCCACTGAATTCAATGAAACTTGACCCAATCGTTGGTCTAGACCCAAGCATTTGTGTTGCAAATTTGCTAAACGTAATAATAACTACAAGTTAGTATAAAAGGGAAACAAACTTACTTTAATAAAACCGTGCAAAACAGCTAAATTTTGAACCTTCTCAGAATTCGACGAAACTTAACCCAAACATTGGTCTAGACCCAAGCATTTGTCTTGTAAATTTTCTAAGCGTAATAATAACTACAAGTTAGTACAAAAGGGAAACAAACTTGTTTTAATAAAACCGTGCAAAACAGCTAACTTTTGAACGTTCTCAGGATTCGACAAAACTTGATCTAATCGTAGGTCTAGACCCAAGAATACGTGTGGTAAATTTTCTAAGTGTAATAATACCTACAAGTTAGTATAAAAGAGTAACAAACTTGCTTTAATAAAGCCGTGCAAAACAACTAAATTTTGAACGTTCTCAGAATTCGACGAAACCTGTCTCAAACGTTGGTCTAGACCCAAGCATTTGTGTGGTAATTTTTTTTTTTTTTTGGGTAAGTGTAATTTTCATTAAAGAAAAGAAAATATAGTACAACAGAGTCCCTCTTTAGGCACTTCCCTCGACAGGCCAAGGGATACGCCACAGTCTATACAAGGCACATGTGCTAATAGATCTAGGAAGCTTAATACTGAGTATACGTTGTCGAACATCTTCTACTATTAAGTTGCCCACTACGCTCGGGGGTCTCTCCTCGTGCTCAAAACGTCTCAGGTTTCTCTCCCTCCAAATATGGTATACACACGATCCAAGCAGGCATCGGTAGGATATATTGATGATGTGCTTCCCACGCCATTTTCTTGCTCCCCATTCAACATCACTGACCCAATCCCTATTAGGCCACTGGAATCGTACAATGCGCCAAATACTAATGAGGCATCTCCTACTAAATCTGCAGTGGAAAAACAGGTGGTTATGTGACTCCACCATGTCTTCATAGCACGGCACGCAGCACCCAAGATGGGAGAGGTACGGTTTATTCGTCGTTGCGAGCTTCTCCAGGATAGCTAGCCAAAGGATAAACAAATGTCGCGAGATCTTTAAAGAACCCGAAAGTAGTGAAATCCAACCTACTTTCGGTCCTGCTGATATCATAGCCCGATAGAACTCCTGGGTAGTGGGTTTCCCACTCGAACCATTCCATATAATACGATCTGTACCCCCATGGATCCGAGGCAGCACGTGTGTAATCTCCACGCATTCCATGTCTGTGATCAATGGCCAGTGCCAATCGTCCTCACAGATAACCGAGCTTAACATGGTAGACTCATGCAATCCCAGACTGTTTGGTCCCCGCTGAAATCTATCAAGGAGGGGCCCAAGGTGATGCCAGGGATCCTTCCATAAGAAAAAATCACTTCCATCACCAATACGATATTCCACAACTGAGCGTAACCAGCCTCTCAACGTCAACATTTTTCTCCATCCCCATGGTCCACGATTCTCCGGGTAGACCATATCGAATCATCTCGTAGTCTGCCATGCCGCAGCCACTCGACCCAGATAGAAGTCCTATCACATCGGATGACTTCACATAGCTTTTTGCACATCAATGCTCGATTAAGCGTTCCCATATCCTTAAGGCCAAGTCCTCCCTCCTCCTTCGGTTTGCAAATCTCCTTCCACGCAACTTTAGGGAATCCACTATTTCCGGTACCTCTCCATAAGAAAGCTCGCAATCGCTTCTCAATATCTTTAATGACCCCTTTTGGCAAAATAAATGCCGAAGCCCAATAAACACCCATAGCCACAAGAACAGACTTAATGATTTGTACCCTGCCGGCATATGACAGTGCCAATCCCTCCCAACCATTGATACGTGTATCGATCTTACTCAGTAATGGTTGGCAGTCGGCGATAGATAATCGAGAAGAGATCAATGGTAGACCCAAATACCTCATCGGTAAGTGGCCTTCCTGAAACCCCAACACCGCAAGTAGCTCCTCTCGTACATTCTGGGCTGATCGTTGTGTGGTAAATTTTCTAAGCGTAATAATAACTACAAGTTAGTGTAAAAGGGAAACAAACTTGTTTTAATAATACCGTGCAAAACAGCTAATATTTGAACGTTCTCAGAATTCAACGAAACTTGACCCAATCCCAGGTCTAGACCCAAGCATTTTTTTGGAAAATTGCCAAGCGTAATAATAACTACAAGTTAGTATAAAAAGCAAAAAAAACTTGTTTCAATAAAACCGTCCAAAACAGCTAACTTTTGAACGTTCTCAAAATTCGACGAAACTTGACCCAATCGTTGGTCTAGACCCTAGAATATCTGTGGTAAATTTTCTAAGCGTAATAATAACCACAAGTTAGTATAAAAGGGGAACAAACTTGTTTTAATAAAACCGTGCAAAACAGCTAAATTTTGAGCATTCTCAGAATTCGACTAAACTTGATCCAAACGTAGGTCTAGACCCAAGAATTTGTGTGTTAAATTTCCTAAGTGTAATAATAACTACAAGTTAATATAAAAGGGAAACAAACTTGTTTTAATAAAACCGTGTAAAACAGCTAACTTATGAACGTTCTCAGAATTTGACGAAACTATTTTTTTTGGGGGTAAGTGTAATTTTCATTTAAAAAAAAAAAGAGAAGTATAGTACAACAGTGTCCCTCATTAGATCTTGATCCAATCGCAGGTCTAGACCCAAGTATTTGTGTTGTAAATTTGCTAATCGTAATAATACTACAAGTTAGTATAAAAGGGAAGCAAACTTGATTTGATAAAACCGTGCAAAACAGCTAAATTTTGAACGGTCTCAGAATTCGACGAAACTTGACCAAAACGTTGGTCTAGACCAAAGCATTTGTGTTGTAAATTTGCTAAGCGTAATAATAACTACAAGTTAGTATAAAAGAGAAACAAAATTATTTTAATAAAACCGCTCAAAACAGCTAAATTTTGAGCATTCTCAGAATTCGACGAAACTTGACCCAAACGTAGGTCCAGATCCAAGAATTTGTGTGTTAAATTTCTAAGCATAATAATAATTACAAGTTAGTATAATAGGGAAACAAACTTACTTTAATAAAACCGTGCAGAACAGCTAAATTTTGAACGTTCTCAGAATTTTACGAAACTTGAACCAAACATAGGTCTAGCCCAAGCATTTGTGTTATACATTTGCTAAGTGTTATAATATCTACAAGTTAGTATAAAAAGAAAACAAACTTGCTTTAATAAAATCGTGCAAAACAGCTAAATTTTGAATGTTCTCAGAATTCGTCGAAAATTGATCCAATCGTAGGTCTAGACCCAAGCATTTGTGTGTTAAATTTCCTAAATGTAATAATAACTACAAGTTAATATAAAAGGGAAACACACTTGTTTTAATAAAACCGTGTAAAACAGCTAACTTATGAACGTTCTCAGAATTCGACGAAACTTGACCCAATCGCAGGTCTAGACCCAAGAATTTGTGTGTTAAATTTCCTAAATGTAATAATAACTACAAGTTAATATAAAAGGGAAACACACTTGTTTTAATAAAATCGTGTAAAACAGCTAACTTATGAACGTTCTCAGAATTCGACGAAACTTGACCCAATCGCAGGTCTAGACCCAAGCATTTGTGTTGTCAATTTGCTAATCGTAATAATAACAACAGGTTAGTATAAAAGGAAAACAAACTTGTTTTAATAAACCCGTGCAAACCAGCTAAATTTTTTTTTTTTTTTTTTTTTTTCGGTAAATGTAAATTTCATTAATAAAGAGTAATGGTACAGTACAACATGGTACAACATGGGATTATCAACTGGTTTCTCCCTCTACCCAAGGGATACGCCATAATCTATACAATGCTCGTGTACTGACTGACGATGCTAAGTCAACGCTAAGAATCCTCTGTCTGACGTCATTGATGATTAGTATGCTCAATGTGGCCGGTGTCCGCTCAGTATGATCAAATCTCCTCAAGTTCCTCTCCTTCCATATGTGGTAGACGCACGCCGCCAGTAGTGTACGGTAAGCTCTATTAATAATGTGCTCCCCTCTCCATTTCCGTGTCGCCCATTCAATATCTGTTGCCCAATCTCTATTGGGCCAGTGAAAGCGAATCCTTCTGCGAATCTCATAAAGGCACTGACGACTAAATCTGCATTGGAAGAATAAATGTGGATGAGATTCCGTAGCTCCCTCATCGCACAGTATGCACACCCCCAGGTGGGATAGCCATGATTTGTCTGTGGTAGGAAGTTTGCCTAGGATTGCTAGCCATAAGATGAACGAATGGCGAGGAATCTTCAAGGAGCCCAAAAGTAGTGAAGACCATCCTACTTTCGGCTCGGGGTGAGTGAATAATCGGTAGAGGGCCTGAGTAGTAGGTTGCCCTTCGTCACATCTCCACACCACCCGATCCTCTCCTCCGAAAATAAGCGGTAGGTTATGTGTGATTTCCAAACATTCAAAGTCAGTGATGGTAGGCCATTGCCATTCTCCTGCTGAAATCACCAAGCTGAGTTTTGCTGATTCTTCAAGTCTAAGATGGCGGGGACCTTGAGGGAATCGCTCGATAAGTGGACCCAAGTGATGCCACGGGTCCTGCCAAACAAAGAATCTGTCTCCATTTCCAATCTGGTAATCCACGATAGTGCGAAGGAAAGGACGTAGCCTGAGTATTTTTCGCCATCCCCAAGAACCTCCATGTTCACGAATAGTCCAAATCGATCTCTCACGTAATCGGTCTTGGTAGAGCCACTGAACCCATATGGATGTCCTGTCACACTGGATAACATCACATAGTTTCTTGCTCATTAATGCGCGATTCAAGGTGGAGATATCCTTGAACCCAAGTCCCCCCTCATCCATCGGTCGACACACATCTTTCCAGGCTACCTTAGCGTACCCACTGGACGTCGTACCCTTCCATAGGAAAGTCCTCAACCTCTTCTCGATTTCACTGATGACTTTCTTAGGTAATATGAATGCAGAAGCCCAATATAAGCTCAATGCTGAGAGCACAGATTTGATGATTTGTACCCGCCCAGCATATGATAATGAAATCCCTTCCCATCCATTAATACGTGCATCAATTTTTGAGATAAGCGGTTGGCAATCAGAGATGGTCAGCCTAGACGAGATTAAGGGAAGACCCAGGTACCTCATTGGAAGGTGGCCCTCCTGAAAGCCCAAAAAATCCAGCATCTGGTCCTTCAAATTTTGAGCCGAACGTGTAATGATTAAGTGACTTTTTTGGACATTCAGCCGAAGGCCCGACAACTCCGCAAACCAGTCCAATCCCTCTTTGAAGACTCTGATGGAGTCTAAGTCAGCTTTGCACAGTAAGAGGAGGTCGTCTGCAAATCCCATCTGAAAAACCTTAGAACTCTCACACTTCCAATGATAAGTGAATTGCATGTCCTGTTCAATTCGTTGCAAGAATCCCAGATGTAAGGCTTCCATAACAAGAACAAACAGATAAGGAGAAAGTGGGTCTCCCTGTCGTAGTCCTCTCGCTCCAGCAAAGAACCCATGAGGTTTTCCATTGAGCCCAATCGAGAATGATGTCGTGGTAACACACTCCTCAATCCACCTTGTAAACGTAGGTGGAAACCCGAACAGCTGCAAAACTGCTAACAGGAAGTCCCACTCCACCGTATCATAGGCCTTCCTGATATCCACTTTAAGTGCGCATCTCGGGGGTAGGCGCATCTGGTTATATCTGGAGAATAATTCCTGGGCTAACATAATGTTGTCCCCAATGCTTCTTCCGGGAATAAAAGCTGTCTGACATGGGCTAACTATCTTGTCCAGTAGCACACTAATTTTTTGGACAAGAAGTTTCGCAATGATCTTGTATAAAACATTGCAGCATGAAATTGGTCTAAAATCATTAACCGACATAGGCGTATGTACCTTTGGGATCAGGGCCAAGATCGTGGAGTTGACCTGCTTCAGAAGTTTTCCGGTAGAAAAGAAGTCTAGTACCGCCCTCGTAACTTCTTCCCCAACCACAGGCCAAGCCGCCTTGAAAAACCTTGACGAGTAGCCATCAGGTCCCGGTGCCTTGTCATCAGCAATATCGAACATTGCTTGCTTCACATCATCCGCCGAGATTGGAAGGAGTAATTGATTAGCTTCCTCATCAGTGATACAGTGCCTTGCCCACGGTCTAAGATAACGAATATCCACTGACAGCCGTCTTCTGGTGCCTCCTAATAGGTTCTGATAGTATGAGACAAACTCATGGGCGATTTCCCCTAGATCCGTGTGTGTGAAACCATTCTCATCATTAATCTGTAAGATTCTCCTCCTTACTCGTCTCTGTGCAATTTTACGAAAGAAAACCCGGGAACATTGGTCTCCGTCTTTCATCCACTGCATTTTGGCTCTCTGCTGCAGCATAATTTGTTCGAGTTTTGCCGCTTTAGCATAAACGACTCGACAACAATGCTCCAGGAGTAAATATAGCTCATTTTTTCTATCAGAGCTCACCAACTGTTGTGCCTCATCAAGAAAACCTTTGGCTAGTTGGACATTCATCGTCAGATCTCCCTTATTTCTCCTTTGTAGTCTAAAGACTGGTTTAAGTGCCTTCAGTTTACGTGTCACAGCATACATAGGAATACCCACAATCTCATGATGCCAAATATTCTGCACATTGTGGATAAACTCGGGTGAATGGGCCAGATAGTTATCAAATCGAAACATGCCTCCATTATGTTGTTGTATATCCCCATGTAAGACCAGTGGAGAGTGGTCAGATGTCCGTGGAGTAAGGCTGTGATAATATGCGCTCGGGAACCTTGCCAGCCAGCGGTCATTAATAAGAATCCGATCTAGCCGCTTCCATAAACTCCTCATAGACGTACTGCAATTATGCCACGTGAACCATTCACCTTGCATAGGAAGTGGGATCAGCCCCGCCTCCAGAATACCAGCATTAAATTCTTCGGTGGCCATCCTAATATCTCCTGAGATGCCACATACTTCGTTAAGGTCACGTACTGCATTAAAATCCCCTCCCACCATCCACGGGATGTCAGAGCATTGCTGAGATAGCGTCTCCAGTGCCGTCCATAAATTCCGACGATCAATCACCTCCGATGCCCCATAAACAACAGTGATAATAACAGATTCATTGTCAGCCATATTAGTAACCCGACAGTGAATAAATTGATCTGCCGAGTCTAAGATATGGACATCAACAATATTCTCGTCCCAAGCTATCCAGATGCGATTACCAACAGAAGAATAATCGACAAACCATTTCCAATGTGGAAGTAAAAACGATTGAATATGCATAACATTATTCAAACGAACACGAGTTTCAAGAATGCCAAGGAAGTGTAACCTGTATTCAGAGACCAGGTCCTTCAAAGCGAGCTGATGGTCTCGTTTGTTCAGCCCACGGACATTCCACACAGCGATGTTCAACATGGATCATCGACCTTGGGGCTGCTTGTGTTAGGACCCCCTGAATGCTCACCTGCATCATCAATTAAATGCAAAGCGTCAAAAGCATTATAAATAACAATTGCCTTACCTCTCTCTTCTTGCTTGGAGTGGTTCTGGTCCACATGTCTATTTCCCGCATGTGCTTTGGGTATTTCTTCAACCACTGGTTTCATCGTCTCACGTCCCTTAGTCGGAAGTTGCGGTTGTGCTACATTGACTTTCGGCACATACACATTTACTGTTGGCTTCGTCGGTTTGCGGGTTTTGTTTAGTGCACAATCCTTGTTCGAATGTCCCAATGACATGCACGCTGTGCACTTTGGTGGGAGCCATTCATACTCAATGTCAACTTTGCAAGGTGTCTCCCCTCCTTCTTCATCAGGTGCCATGACAATAATATGTTTATGCAACTTTTGTGTGGCATCAATCATCACACATACACGAGCAAAGTCCAGTCTCGTGCATGCTCTTGTAATCGCGTCGGGGTAAAGGGGCTTCCCCACACCACTTGCTACAGTGCTCAATCCTTCTGTCGTCCAAAATTCCATCGGAAGGTGTCGTAGTTTAATCCAGACGGGCACTTGTGTATGCTTCAATTTTCTCATGGCCATCCCCGGTTCCCACTTTTGAAGAACTATCGGCTGCCCTTGGAACAACCACGGGCCTCCCTCAATTATCTCCTCCATATCAAAAACTGTTTTAAACTGAAAAAAGAAGAATCCGTTTGTAGTCGCTGTCACCTCCCTTAGTGCTGGCCAGACCGAATGTGCAAACTCCTTAAGGTGATGATAATATGGCCGTTTGCCCAAGAAATAGCCAACTACAGTAGATTTCCAACGTTTAGACCCATTACGTACCGCATCTAAAGAAGGTCGCACGACAACCTCTCCGTTCTGCATTGTTGGGGCAATGAATGATAAGGTTTTCCGGGTCGAATGATTAAATGCATGCGCTATTTTGTCGTCGATAATTGTATCCGGGTATGCGTGCAACGGGATGTTTCCAACGTACAGACCCGTTGGAAGAGGAGCATCATGCATAGCTTGATTTCTTTCCACAGAATTGCTGACATCAGCCCTATTTTTGCATGTGTCAGTGTTGATGTCAGCCCTAGCTTTCCTTGTATCATCGATGATGTCAGCCCTAGCTTTGATAGTGTAATTGCTGACATCAGCCCTAGATGCACCTGTGTCAGCGATGATGTCAGCCCTAGCAGCATCGATGATGTCAGCCCTAGAAGCAGCGATGATGTCAGCCCTAGAAGCAGCGATGATGTCAGCCCTAGCTGCAGCGATGATGTCAGCCCTAGCAGCAGCGATGATGTCAGCCCTAGCAGCAGCGATGATGTCAGCCCTAGCAGCAGCGATGATGTCAGCCCTACTAGGGCTGATGTCAGCCACCCTCTCTATTTCCACCTCAGCATCCATGTCACCAACCTCCGCCGCCACATCACCTCCAGTCGTGTCCACATAGCCGTCCACGTCGTCTTTCCGGCACACGTCAGCTCCGGCCGCGACACCGGTCGCCGAGAAAGTCACCGGCCGTTCACCAACACGCCGGAAAAACGCGCAAGGAGATCCAGCCGCTACAGAAACGTTCGCAGCAGCCTTCCGACCGCCGGCACTCATCGCTCGTCCAGAAATGCCTCCGTTTCCGCCCGTCTCCGACGAAGAACCGCAAGCAGCCGCCGCCGTCGGGAGTTGTACCTTTGCAGCCGTCTCACCTCCATTTCCGACCGCCGTTTGCCCAGCAATGCAAGGGAGAAGGCAGCGCCTGGCCTTGAGGAGCTTCCCGGTCGCTAGTCGCTCTTGCCCGCGCGCCACCATTGGCGTAACAGCTCGGTTTCCGCCGTCTCCAAATCGCGTCTTCCATCGGATTTGAAGGTCGCGTAAGGCAGCCATGGAAACATCATCGTCTTGGTCAATAACCCGGTTGGCAAGCTTCAAGAATTCGTCCAGGTTGAAGGAGGAAGAAGACGACGGTCCGCCATTGTCGACCTTCGAGCTCGCGCCGCCACCAACCTCCAGATCTGTAATCACGGTTTCAGCTCCGATTTCCCCTCCTTTCGTCGTCGACAGCCCGTCTTCGCCCATGGAGACCCTTGGAATACCCTCAGCCGGCGGCAAATCGGCATTTTCAGCCGGAACCGAGAGACCCGTTTCTTCTTCTTCTCCATCGCGCACAGCTCGGTTGCTCGCATCTCGTCCATGGCCGTCCTTCTTCCACCGACCATTCACTATTCCGTCAGTCTCGCCGTCGACCAGAGCCTCGCCGTCGCCGTCGCCGTCGCCGGCCGGAAGTGAGGAAGATGAAGCATTAGTGTGTGAAAAATTAGAGAGAGAATTTTTAGAGAGAGAATTTTTTCTTGGGTCCATTTTCCTTTTTTAAACCAGCTAAATTTTGACGGTCTCCGAATTCGACGAAACTTGACCCAAACGTTGGTCTAGACCAAAACATCTATGTTGTAATTTTCCAAGTGTAATAATGACTACAAGTTAGTATAAAAGGGAAACAAACTTGTTTTAATAAAACCGTGCAAAACAGCTTAATTTTGAGCATTCTCAGAATTCGACGAAACATGACCCGAACGTAGGTCTAGATCGAAGAATTTGTGTGTTAAATTTATAAGCATAATAAGAATTACAAGTTAGTATAAAAGGGAAACAAAATTGCTTTAATAAAACCGTGCAGAACAGCTAAATTTTGAACGTTCTCAAAATTTTACGAAACTTGACCCCAACATAGATCTAGACCCAAGCATTTGTGTTATACATTTGCTAAGCGTAATAATAACTACAAGTTAGTATAAAAGGGAAACAAACTTGCTTTAATAAAACTGTGCAAAACAGATAAATTTTGAATGTTCTCAGAATTCAACAAAACCTGTCCCAAACGTTGGTCTAAACCCAAGCATTTGTGTGGTATATTTGCTAAGCATAATAATAACTACAAGTTAGTATAAAAGGGAAACAAACTTGTTTTAATAAAACCGTGCAAAACAGTTAACTTTTGAACGTACACTGAATTCAATGAAACTTGACCCAATCGTTGGTCTAGACCCAAGCATTTGTGTTGCAAATTTGCTAAACGTAATAATAACTACAAGTTAGTATAAAAGGGAAGCAAACTTTTTTTTTGGGGGATATGTAAGTTTCATTAAAAAAATAGGTAAAGAGTACAAAGTACAACAATCAAATGGTGGTACCCCCAACAGACCCAGGTGTGCCTTAAAAGTGGACATTCGGAAAGCTTATGACACGGTGGAATGGGACTTCATGATTGCTGTGATGGAGTTATTTGGGTTCCCTTCTACCTTTGTTAAGTGGATTGAGTTATGCGTTACTACACCCACATTTTCTGTTGGGCTAAATGGGAAACCTCATGGCTTCTTTCCGGGGGCTAGGGGACTTCGACAGGGTGACCCTGTATCGCCCTACCTATTCGTGCTTGTAATGGAGGTTCTACAACTGGGATTATTGCAACTGATTGACCAGGATGAGTTATTTTCCTTCCATTGGAAATGTGACACAGCCAGAGTTTTTCAGTTGGGGTTTGCAGATGATGTATTGTTATTCTGCCATGCTGATATGGACTCAATTAGAGTCTTTAAGACAGGACTGGATCGGTTTGCTGAATGGTCGGGGCTCTGGCTGAATGAAGATAAAAGTCACTTTATTATCTCACGATCAGCACAAGGATTGCGTGAGGAGATGATGACAGTACTCGGTTTTCAAGAAGGGATCTTACCGATGAAGTACTTGGGATTACCGCTTTTATCTTCTCGATTAACTATTTCGGATTGTCGCCCATTATTATTAAAAATAGATAAACGTATTGCTGGTTGGGAGGGTATTTCTCTGTCTTATGCAGGCAGGGTACAAATTATAAAATCTGTACTCATGGCGCTGAGTTTATACTGGGCATCGGCATTCATTCTACCGAAGAAAGTTATTAATGAAATTGAGAAACGGCTGCGAACTTTCTTGTGGAAAGGGACGACAACCAGTGGCTACCCCAAGGTTGCATGGAAAGATCTTTGCCGATCGAAGGATGAGTGAGGATTGGGATTAAAGGATATTTGTAGTCTGAATCGTGCATTAATGACAAAGAAACTCTGTGATGTCATCAGATGCGACAGGACTTCGATTTGGGTTGAATGGCTTTACCAGGGACGGTTACGAGAAACTTCCATCTGGACAATTGGGGAACGGGGCGGATCATGGGGATGGCGAAAAATTCTCCGATTACAGAATTTCCTCCGCACTATGGTGGACTATCAGATTGGTGATGGGAGAAAATTCTACTTGTGGCAGGACCCGTGGCATCACCTTGGACCTCTAAACATCACCTTCCCACGAGGACCAAGATTACTCGGTTTAGAGGAGTCCTCTAGACTTAGTGCGGTGATTCAAGGAGGAGATTGGCATTGGCCGCCCATTACAGACTTTGAATGCTTGGAAATCACACATACCTTACCTACTATACATGGAGGGGAGGACCGCATTATTTGGAGGTTCGAGCATGGGCAACCTACAACCCAGGCGCTATATAGATTATTTGACCCACCAGGACCGAAAGTAGACTGGTCTTCACTACTTTCAGGATCTCTAAAGATTCCACGACATCTATTTATCTTATGGCTTGCTATCCAATGCAAGTTGGCCACGACGGAAAAACCATGGCTTGCTCATCTTGGACCCTGTGCTTTATGTGACGAAGGAGCGACAGAAACACATGGACACTTATTCTTTCAGTGCAGATTTAGTCAACAGTGTCTCACAGCAATTCGGAGAGAGATACGGTTTCCTTGGCCTAATGGTGACTGGACTATGGACATTAGATGGGCTTCGCGGAAATGGAGGGGTAAACACATTATTAATATGTCTTATCGTGCATTATTAGCAGCATGCGTTTACCACATTTGGAAGGAGAGAAATCTTAGACGATTTGAGCACACCGAGAGAACACCCAATACCATGGCACTACTGATAGTCGAGGACATCAGACAACGGATTCTCAGCATTTCATTACCTAGATTAGTCAGTACTCGAGCTTTATATAGACTATGGCGTATCCCTTGGTCTGTCGAGGGAGAAACCAACTGATCATCGTATTGTTGTACTGTACCATTATTTTACTTAATGAAACTTACATTTACTAAAAAAAAAAACAGACCAAGGGATACGCCAAATTCTATAGAGTGCACATGTACTAATAGAACTGGAAAGATTAATACTAATTATCCTCTGTCTAACGTCTTCAATGATGTAAGTAGCTAATACAACTTCCGGCCGATGGGTGTGCTCAAATCGTCTCAAATTCCTCTCTCGCCATATATGGTATATGCATGCACCAAGTAATGCTCGAAGGAACTCGTCTTTTAATGGCAAGAATAATATCTGTATCAATTCTTGTGGCTTCCTCAACATTTGCACTAATCAGTCCATCATCTTCTTCCTCCAAACCGGCGTTATTCACCAGCATCTTCTCAAATCCCGCCGGCGACCTTTCATATTCTATGCGAGTCGTTTCATATTCTGCCGGAAAAATCAGGTTCTTTTCATCCGAAAAAACACCATGGTCTGCCTCCTCATCACGGCCTTCCTCTTCCTCCCCTCCATCTCCGGCCACCGAACGGCTGTCGGCGTCCTCTCCACCGTAAACGTCGCCGGCCGGCGCTTCTCCTCCATCGCCGGTCGGAGTTTGCATGGGGAAGACACTAGTGTGTGTTTTTGGTGGTGTAGTAGTGTGTTTAGTAGAGAGAGAATTTTTAGTGAGAGAATTTTTGCATTTTGTTTTCCTACGACAAAATTAATTAATAGCAGATCAAGTGTAGTACCTGTTCTACTATTAAGTTGCCCACTACGCTCGGGGGTCTCTCCTTGTGCTCAAAACGTCTCAGGTTTCTCTCCCTCCAAATATGGTATACACACGATCCAAGCAGGCATCGGTAGGATATATTGATGATGTGCTTCCCACGCCATTTTCTTGCTCCCCATTCAACATCACTGACCCAATCCCTATTAGGCCACTGGAATCGTACAATGCGCCTAATACTAATGAGGCATCTCCTACTAAATCTGCAGTGGAAAAACAGGTGGTTGTGTGACTCCACCATGTCTTCATTGCACAGCACGCAGCACCCTAGATGGGAGAGCCATGGTTTATCCGTCGTTGCGAGCTTCTCCAAGATAGCTAGCCAAGGATAAACAAATGTCGCGGGATCTTTAAAGAACCCGAAAGTAGTGAAATCCAACCTACTTTCGGTCCTGCAGATATCATAGCCCGATAGAACTCCTGGGTAGTGGGTTTCCCACTCGAACCTTTCCATATAATACGATCTGTACCCCCATGGATCCGAGGCAGCACGTGTGTAATCTCCACGCATTCCATGCCTGTGATCAATGGCCAGTGCCAATGGCCCTCACAGATAACCGAGCTTAACATGGTAGACTCATGCAATCCCAGACTATTTGGTCCCCGCGGAAATCTGTCAAGGAGGGGCCCAAGGTGATGCCAGGGATCCTTCCATAAGGAAAAATCACTTCCATCACCAATACGATATTCCACCACTGAGCGTAACCAGCCTCTCAACCTCAACATTTTTCTCCATCCCCATGGTCCACGATTCTCCGGGATAGACCATATCGAATCATCTCGTAGTCTGCCATGCCGCAGCCACTCGACCCAGATAGAAGTCCTATCACATCGGATGACTTCACATAGCTTTTTGCACATCAATGCTCGATTAAGAGTTCCCATATCCTTAAGGCCAAATCCTCCCTCCTCCTTCGGTTTGCAAATCTCCTTCCACGCAACTTTAGGGTATCAACTATTTCCGGTACCTCTCCATAAGAAAGCTCGCAATCGCTTCTCAATATCTTTAATGACCCCTTTAGGAAAAATAAATGCCGAAGCCCAATAAACACCCATAGCCACAAGAACAGACTTAATGATTTGTACCCTGCCGGCATATGGCAGTGCCAATCCCTCCCAACCATTGATACGTGTATCGATCTTACTCAGTAATGGTTGGCAGTCGGCGATAGATAATCGAGAAGAGATCAATGGTAGACCCAAATACCTCATTGGTAAGTGGCCTTCCTGAAACCCCAACACCGCAAGTAGCTCCTCTCGTACATTCTGGGCTGATCGTTGTGTGGTAAATTTTCTAAGCGTAATAATAACTACAAGTTAGTGTAAAAGGGAAACAAACTTGTTTTAATAATACCGTGCAAAACAGCTAATATTTGAACGTTCTCAGAATTCAACGAAACTTGACCCAATCCCAGGTCTAGACCCAAGCATTTTTTTGGAAAATTGCCAAGCGTAATAATAACTACAAGTTAGTATAAAAAGGAAAAAAAACTTGTTTCAATAAACCGTCCAAAACAGCTAACTTTTGAACGTTCTCAAAATTCGACGAAACTTGACCCAATCGTTGGACTAGACCCTAGAATATCTGTGGTAAATTTTCTAAGCGTAATAATAACCACAAGTTAGTATAAAAGGGAAACAAACTTGTTTTAATAAAACCGTGCAAAACAGCTAAATTTTGAGCATTCTCATAATTCGACTAAACTTGATCCAAACGTAGGTCTAGACCCAAGAATCTGTGTGTTAAATTTCCTAAGTGTAATAATAACTACAAGTTAATATAAAAGGGAAACAAACTTGTTTTAATAAAACCGTGTAAAACTGCTAACTTATGAACGTTCTCAGAATTTGACGAAACTATTTTTTTGGGGGGTAAGTGTAATTTTCATTTAAAAAAAAAAAGAGAAGTATAGTACAACAGTGTCCCTCATTAGATCTTGACCCAATCGCAGGTCTAGACCCAAGCATTTGTGTTGTAAATTTGCTAATCGTAATAATACTACAAGTTAGTATAAAAGGGAAGCAAACTTGATTTGATAAAACCGTGCAAAACAGCTAAATTTTGAACGGTCTCAGAATTGGACAAAACTTGACCAAAACGTTGGTCTAGACCAAAGCATTTGTGTTGTAAATTTGCTAAGCGTAATAATAACTACAAGTTAGTATAAAAGGGAAACAAAATTATTTTAATAAAACCGCTCAAAACAGCTAAATTTTGAGCATTCTCAGAATTCGACGAAACTTGACCCTAACGTAGGTCCAGATCCAAGAATTTGTGTGTTAAATTTCTAAGCATAATAATTATTACAAGTTAGTATAACAGGGAAACAAACTTACTTTAATAAAACCGTGCAGAACAGCTAAATTTTGAACTTTCTCAGAATTTTACGAAACTTGAACCAAACATAGGTCTAGCCCAAGCATTTGTGTTATACATTTGCTAAGTGTTATAATATCTACAAGTTAGTATAAAAAGAAAACAAACTTGCTTTTATAAAACCGTGCAAAACAGCTAAATTTTGAATGTTCTCAGAATTCGACGAAAATTGATCCAATCGTAGGTCTAGACCCAAGCATTTGTGTGTTAAATTTCCTAAATGTAATAATAACTACAAGTTAATATAAAAGGGAAACACACTTGTTTTAATAAAACCGTGTAAAACAGCTAACTTATGAACGTTCTCAGAATTCGACGAAACTTGACCCAATCGCAGGTCTAGACCCAAGAATTTGTGTGTTAAATTTCCTAAATGTAATAATAACTAAAGTTAATATAAAAGGGAAACACACTTGTTTTAATAAAACCGTGTAAAACAGCTAACTTATGAACGTTCTCAGAATTCGACGAAACTTGACCCAATCGCAGGTCTAGACCCAAGCATTTGTGTTGTCAATTTGCTAATCGTAATAATAACAACAGGTTAGTACAAAAGGAAAACAAACTTGTTTTAATAAACCCGTGCAAACCAGCTAAATTTTGACGGTCTCCGAATTCGACGAAACTTGACCCAAACGTTGGTCTAGACCAAAACATCTATGTTGTAATTTGCCAAGTGTAATAATGACTACAAGTTAGTATAAAAGGGAAACAAACTTGTTTTAATAAAACCGTGCAAAACAGCTTAATTTTGAGCATTCTCAGAATTCGACGAAACATGACCCAAACGTAGGTCTAGATCCAAGAATTTGTGTGTTAAATTTCTAAGCGTAATAAGAATTACAAGTTAGTATAAAAGGGAAACAAAATTGCTTTAATAAAACCGTGCAGAACAGCTAAATTTTGAACGTTCTCAAAATTTTACGAAACTTGACCCCAACATAGATCTAGACCCAAGCATTTGTGTTATACATTTGCTAAGCGTAATAATAACTACAAGTTAGTATAAAAGGGAAACAAACTTGCTTTAATAAAACCGTGCAAAACAGATAAATTTTGAACGTTCTCAGAATTCAACAAAACCTGTCCCAAACGTTGGTCTAAACCCAAGCATTTGTGTGGTATATTTGCTAAGCATAATAATAACTACAAGTTAGTATAAAAGGGAAACAAACTTGTTTTAATAAAACCGTGCAAAACAGTTAACTTTTGAACGTACACTGAATTCAATGAAACTTGACCCAATCGTTGGTCTAGACCCAAGCATTTGTGTTGCAAATTTGCTAAACGTAATAATAACTACAAGTTAGTATAAAAGGAAAGCAAACTTTTTTTTTTGGGGGATATGTAAGTTTCATTAAAAAAATAGGTAAAGAGTACGAAGTACAACAATCAAATGGTGGTACCCCCAACAGACCCAGGTGTGCCTTAAAAGTGGACATTCGGAAAGCTTATGACACGGTGGAATGGGACTTCATGATTGCTGTGATGGAGTTATTTGGGTTCCCTTCTACCTTTGTTAAGTGGATTGAGGTATGTGTTACTACACCCACATTTTCTGTTGGGCTAAATGGGAAACCTCATGGCTTCTTTCCGGGGGCTAGGGGACTTCGACAGGGTGACCCTGTATCGCCCTACCTATTCGTGCTTGTAATGGAGGTTCTACAACTGGGATTATTGCAACTGATTGACCAGGATGAGTTATTTTCCTTCCATTGGAAATGTGACACAGCCAGAGTTTTTCAGTTGGGGTTTGCAGATGATGTATTGTTATTCTGCCATGCTGATATGGACTCAATTAGAGTCTTTAAGACAGGACTGGATCGGTTTGCTGAATGGTCGGGGCTCTGGCTGAATGAAGATAAAAGTCACCTTATTATCTCACGATCAGCACAAGGATTGCGTGAGGAGATGATGACAGTACTCGGTTTTCAAGAAGGGATCTTACCGATGAAGTACTTGGGATTACCGCTTTTATCTTCTCGATTAACTATTTCGGATTGTCGCCCATTATTATTAAAAATAGATAAACGTATTGCTGGTTGGGAGGGTATTTCTCTGTCTTATGCAGGCAGGGTACAAATTATAAAATCTGTACTCATGGCGCTGAGTTTATACTGGGCATCGGCATTCATTCTACCGAAGAAAGTTATTAATGAAATTGAGAAACGGCTGCGAACTTTCTTGTGGAAAGGGACGACAACCAGTGGCTACCCCAAGGTTGCATGGAAAGATCTTTGCCGATCGAAGGATGAGTGAGGATTGGGATTAAAGGATATTTGTAGTCTGAATCGTGCATTAATGACAAAGAAACTCTGTGATGTCATCAGATGCGACAGGACTTCGATTTGGGTTGAATGGCTTTACCAGGGACGGTTACGAGAAACTTCCATCTGGACAATTGGGGAACGGGGCGGATCATGGGGATGGCGAAAAATTCTCCGATTACAGAATTTCCTCCGCACTATGGTGGACTATCAGATTGGTGATGGGAGAAAATTCTACTTGTGGCAGGACCCGTGGCATCACCTTGGACCTCTAAACATCACCTTCCCACGAGGACCAAGATTACTCGGTTTAGAGGAGTCCTCTAGACTTAGTGCGGTGATTCAAGGAGGAGATTGGCATTGGCCGCCCATTACAGACTTTGAATGCTTGGAAATCACACATACCTTACCTACTATACATGGAGGGGAGGACCGCATTATTTGGAGGTTCGAGCATGGGCAACCTACAACCCAGGCGCTATATAGATTATTTGACCCACCAGGACCGAAAGTAGACTGGTCTTCACTACTTTCAGGATCTCTCAAGATTCCACGACATCTATTTATCTTATGGCTTGCTATCCAATGTAAGTTGGCCACGACGGAAAAACCATGGCTTGCTCATCTTGGACCCTGTGCTTTATGTGACGAAGGAGCGATAGAAACACATGGACACTTATTCTTTCAGTGCAGATTTAGTCAACAGTGTCTCACAGCAATTCGGAGAGAGATACGGTTTCCTTGGCCTAATGGTGACTGGACTATGGACATTAGATGGGCTTCGCGGAAATGGAGGGGTAAACACATTATTAATATGTCTTATCGTGCATTATTAGCAGCATGCGTTTACCACATTTGGAAGGAGAGAAATCTTAGACGATTTGAGCACACCGAGAGAACACCCAATACCATGGCACTACTGATAGTCGAGGACATCAGACAACGGATTCTCAGCATTTCATTACCTAGATTAGTCAGTACTCGAGCTTTATATAGACTATGGCGTATCCCTTGGTCTGTCGAGGGAGAAACCAACTGATCATCGTATTGTTGTACTGTACCATTATTTTACTTAATGAAACTTACATTTACTAAAAAAAAAAACAGACCAAGGGATACGCCAAATTCTATAGAGTGCACATGTACTAATAGAACTGGAAAGATTAATACTAATTATCCTCTGTCTAACGTCTTCAATGATGTAAGTAGCTAACACAGCTTCCGGCCGATGGGTGTGCTCAAATAGTCTCAAATTCCTCTCTCGCCATATATGGTATATGCATGCACCAAGTAATGCTCGAAGGAACTCGTCTTTTAATGGCAAGAATAATATCTGTATCAATTCTTGTGGCTTCCTCAACATTTGCACTAATCAGTCCATCATCTTCTTCCTCCAAACCGGCGTTATTCACCAGCATCTTCTCAAATCCCGCCGGCGACCTTTCATATTCTATGCGAGTCGTTTCATATTCTGCCGGAAAAATCAGGTTCTTTTCATCCGAAAAAACACCATGGTCTGCCTCCTCATCACGGCCTTCCTCTTCCTCCCCTCCATCTCCGGCCACCGAACGGCTGTCGGCGTCCTCTCCACCGTAAACGTCGCCGGCCGGCGCTTCTCCTCCATCGCCGGTCGGAGTTTGCATGGGGAAGACACTAGTGTGTGTTTTTGGTGGTGTAGTAGTGTGTTTAGTAGAGAGAGAATTTTTAGTGAGAGAATTTTTGCATTTTGTTTTCCTACGACAAAATTAATTAATAGCAGATCAAGTGTAGTACCTGTTCTACTATTAAGTTGCCCACTACGCTCGGGGGTCTCTCCTTGTGCTCAAAACGTCTCAGGTTTCTCTCCCTCCAAATATGGTATACACACGATCCAAGCAGGCATCGGTAGGATATATTGATGATGTGCTTCCCACGCCATTTTCTTGCTCCCCATTCAACATCACTGACCCAATCCCTATTAGGCCACTGGAATCGTACAATGCGCCTAATACTAATGAGGCATCTCCTACTAAATCTGCAGTGGAAAAACAGGTGGTTGTGTGACTCCACCATGTCTTCATTGCACAGCACGCAGCACCCTAGATGGGAGAGCCATGGTTTATCCGTCGTTGCGAGCTTCTCCAAGATAGCTAGCCAAGGATAAACAAATGTCGCGGGATCTTTAAAGAACCCGAAAGTAGTGAAATCCAACCTACTTTCGGTCCTGCAGATATCATAGCCCGATAGAACTCCTGGGTAGTGGGTTTCCCACTCGAACCTTTCCATATAATACGATCTGTACCCCCATGGATCCGAGGCAGCACGTGTGTAATCTCCACGCATTCCATGCCTGTGATCAATGGCCAGTGCCAATGGCCCTCACAGATAACCGAGCTTAACATGGTAGACTCATGCAATCCCAGACTATTTGGTCCCCGCGGAAATCTGTCAAGGAGGGGCCCAAGGTGATGCCAGGGATCCTTCCATAAGGAAAAATCACTTCCATCACCAATACGATATTCCACCACTGAGCGTAACCAGCCTCTCAACCTCAACATTTTTCTCCATCCCCATGGTCCACGATTCTCCGGGATAGACCATATCGAATCATCTCGTAGTCTGCCATGCCGCAGCCACTCGACCCAGATAGAAGTCCTATCACATCGGATGACTTCACATAGCTTTTTGCACATCAATGCTCGATTAAGAGTTCCCATATCCTTAAGGCCAAATCCTCCCTCCTCCTTCGGTTTGCAAATCTCCTTCCACGCAACTTTAGGGTATCCACTATTTCCGGTACCTCTCCATAAGAAAGCTCGCAATCGCTTCTCAATATCTTTAATGACCCCTTTTGGAAAAATAAATGCCGAAGCCAAATAAACACCCATAGCCACAAGAACAGACTTAATGATTTGTACCCTGCCGGCATATGGCAGTGCCAATCCCTCCCAACCATTGATACGTGTATCGATCTTACTCAGTAATGGTTGGCAGTCGGCGATAGATAATCGAGAAGAGATCAATGGTAGACCCAAATACCTCATCGGTAAGTGGCCTTCCTGAAACCCCAACACCGCAAGTAGCTCCTCTCGTACATTCTGGGCTGATCGTTGTGTGGTAAATTTTCTAAGCGTAATAATAACTACAAGTTAGTGTAAAAGGGAAACAAACTTGTTTTAATAATACCGTGCAAAACAGCTAATATTTGAACGTTCTCAGAATTCAACGAAACTTGACCCAATCCCAGGTCTAGACCCAAGCATTTTTATTGGAAAATTGCCAAGCGTAATAATAACTACAAGTTAGTATAAAAAGGAAAAAAAACTTGTTACAATAAAACCGTCCAAAACAGCTAACTTTTAAACGTTCTCAAATTCGACGAAACTTGACCCAATCGTTGGTCTAGACCCTAGAATATCTGTGGTAAATTTTCTAAGCGTAATAATAACCACAAGTTAGTATAAAAGGGAAACAAACTTGTTTTAATAAAACCGTGCAAAACAGCTAAATTTTGAGCATTCTCAGAATTCGACTAAACTTGATCCAAACGTAGGTCTAGACCCAAGAATCTGTGTGTTAAATTTCCTAAGTGTAATAATAACTACAAGTTAATATAAAAGGGAAACAAACTTGTTTTAATAAAACCGTGTAAAACAGCTAACTTATGAACGTTCTCAGGATTTGACGAAACTATTTTTTTGGGGGGTAAGTGTAATTTTCATTTAAAAAAAAAAGAGAAGTATAGTACAACAGTGTCCCTCATTAGATCTTGACCCAATCGCAGGTCTAGACCCAAGCATTTGTGTTGTAAATTTGCTAATCGTAATAATACTACAAGTTAGTATAAAAGGGAAGCAAACTTGATTTGATAAAACCGTGCAAAACAGCTAAATTTTGAACGGTCTCAGAATTCGACGAAACTTGACCAAAACGTTGGTCTAGACCAAAGCATTTGTGTTGTAAATTTGCTAAGCGTAATAATAACTACAAGTTAGTATAAAAGGGAAACAAAATTATTTTAATAAAACCGCTCAAAACAGCTAAATTTTGAGCATTCTCAGAATTCGACGAAACTTGACCCTAACGTAGGTCCAGATCCAAGAATTTGTGTGTTAAATTTCTAAGCATAATAATTATTACAAGTTAGTATAACAGGGAAACAAACTTACTTTAATAAAACCGTGCAGAACAGCTAAATTTTGAACTTTCTCAGAATTTTACGAAACTTGAACCAAACATAGGTCTAGCCCAAGCATTTGTGTTATACATTTGCTAAGTGTTATAATATCTACAAGTTAGTATAAAAAGAAAACAAACTTGCTTTTATAAAACCGTGCAAAACAGCTAAATTTTGAATGTTCTCAGAATTCGACGAAAATTGATCCAATCGTAGGTCTAGACCCAAGCATTTGTGTGTTAAATTTCATAAATGTAATAATAACTACAAGTTAATATAAAAGGGAAACACACTTGTTTTAATAAAACCGTGTAAAACAGCTAACTTATGAACGTTCTCAGAATTCGACGAAACTTGACCCAATCGCAGGTCTAGACCCAAGAATTTGTGTGTTAAATTTCCTAAATGTAATAATAACTAAAGTTAATATAAAAGGGAAACACACTTGTTTTAATAAAACCGTGTAAAACAGCTAACTTATGAACGTTCTCAGAATTCGACGAAACTTGACCCAATCGCAGGTCTAGACCCAAGCATTTGTGTTGTCAATTTGCTAATCGTAATAATAACAACAGGTTAGTACAAAAGGAAAACAAACTTGTTTTAATAAACCCGTGCAAACCAGCTAAATTTTGACGGTCTCCGAATTCGACGAAACTTGACCCAAACGTTGGTCTAGACCAAAACATCTATGTTGTAATTTGCCAAGTGTAATAATGACTACAAGTTAGTATAAAAGGGAAACAAACTTGTTTTAATAAAACCGTGCAAAACAGCTTAATTTTGAGCATTCTCAGAATTCGACGAAACATGACCCAAACGTAGGTCTAGATCCAAGAATTTGTGTGTTAAATTTCTAAGCGTAATAAGAATTACAAGTTAGTATAAAAGGGAAACAAAATTGCTTTAATAAAACCGTGCAGAACAGCTAAATTTTGAACGTTCTCAAAATTTTACGAAACTTGACCCCAACATAGATCTAGACCCAAGCATTTGTGTTATACATTTGCTAAGCGTAATAATAACTACAAGTTAGTATAAAAGGGAAACAAACTTGCTTTAATAAAACCGTGCAAAACAGATAAATTTTGAACGTTCTCAGAATTCAACAAAACCTGTCCCAAACGTTGGTCTAAACCCAAGCATTTGTGTGGTATATTTGCTAAGCATAATAATAACTACAAGTTAGTATAAAAGGGAAACAAACTTGTTTTAATAAAACCGTGCAAAACAGTTAACTTTTGAACGTACACTGAATTCAATGAAACTTGACCCAATCGTTGGTCTAGACCCAAGCATTTGTGTTGCAAATTTGCTAAACGTAATAATAACTACAAGTTAGTATAAAAGGAAAGCAAACTTTTTTTTTTGGGGGATATGTAAGTTTCATTAAAAAAATAGGTAAAGAGTACGAAGTACAACAATCAAATGGTGGTACCCCCAACAGACCCAGGTGTGCCTTAAAAGTGGACATTCGGAAAGCTTATGACACGGTGGAATGGGACTTCATGATTGCTGTGATGGAGTTATTTGGGTTCCCTTCTACCTTTGTTAAGTGGATTGAGGTATGTGTTACTACACCCACATTTTCTGTTGGGCTAAATGGGAAACCTCATGGCTTCTTTCCGGGGGCTAGGGGACTTCGACAGGGTGACCCTGTATCGCCCTACCTATTCGTGCTTGTAATGGAGGTTCTACAACTGGGATTATTGCAACTGATTGACCAGGATGAGTTATTTTCCTTCCATTGGAAATGTGACACAGCCAGAGTTTTTCAGTTGGGGTTTGCAGATGATGTATTGTTATTCTGCCATGCTGATATGGACTCAATTAGAGTCTTTAAGACAGGACTGGATCGGTTTGCTGAATGGTCGGGGCTCTGGCTGAATGAAGATAAAAGTCACCTTATTATCTCACGATCAGCACAAGGATTGCGTGAGGAGATGATGACAGTACTCGGTTTTCAAGAAGGGATCTTACCGATGAAGTACTTGGGATTACCGCTTTTATCTTCTCGATTAACTATTTCGGATTGTCGCCCATTATTATTAAAAATAGATAAACGTATTGCTGGTTGGGAGGGTATTTCTCTGTCTTATGCAGGCAGGGTACAAATTATAAAATCTGTACTCATGGCGCTGAGTTTATACTGGGCATCGGCATTCATTCTACCGAAGAAAGTTATTAATGAAATTGAGAAACGGCTGCGAACTTTCTTGTGGAAAGGGACGACAACCAGTGGCTACCCCAAGGTTGCATGGAAAGATCTTTGCCGATCGAAGGATGAGTGAGGATTGGGATTAAAGGATATTTGTAGTCTGAATCGTGCATTAATGACAAAGAAACTCTGTGATGTCATCAGATGCGACAGGACTTCGATTTGGGTTGAATGGCTTTACCAGGGACGGTTACGAGAAACTTCCATCTGGACAATTGGGGAACGGGGCGGATCATGGGGATGGCGAAAAATTCTCCGATTACAGAATTTCCTCCGCACTATGGTGGACTATCAGATTGGTGATGGGAGAAAATTCTACTTGTGGCAGGACCCGTGGCATCACCTTGGACCTCTAAACATCACCTTCCCACGAGGACCAAGATTACTCGGTTTAGAGGAGTCCTCTAGACTTAGTGCGGTGATTCAAGGAGGAGATTGGCATTGGCTGCCCATTACAGACTTTGAATGCTTGGAAATCACACATACCTTACCTACTATACATGGAGGGGAGGACCGCATTATTTGGAGGTTCGAGCATGGGCAACCTACAACCCAGGCGCTATATAGATTATTTGACCCACCAGGACCGAAAGTAGACTGGTCTTCACTACTTTCAGGATCTCTCAAGATTCCACGACATCTATTTATCTTATGGCTTGCTATCCAATGTAAGTTGGCCACGACGGAAAAACCATGGCTTGCTCATCTTGGACCCTGTGCTTTATGTGACGAAGGAGCGATAGAAACACATGGACACTTATTCTTTCAGTGCAGATTTAGTCAACAGTGTCTCACAGCAATTCGGAGAGAGATACGGTTTCCTTGGCCTAATGGTGACTGGACTATGGACATTAGATGGGCTTCGCGGAAATGGAGGGGTAAACACATTATTAATATGTCTTATCGTGCATTATTAGCAGCATGCGTTTACCACATTTGGAAGGAGAGAAATCTTAGACGATTTGAGCACACCGAGAGAACACCCAATACCATGGCACTACTGATAGTCGAGGACATCAGACAACGGATTCTCAGCATTTCATTACCTAGATTAGTCAGTACTCAAGCTTTATATAGACTATGGCGTATCCCTTGGTCTGTCGAGGGAGAAACCAACTGATCATCGTATTGTTGTACTGTACCATTATTTTACTTAATGAAACTTACATTTACTAAAAAAAAAAACAGACCAAGGGATACGCCAAATTCTATAGAGTGCACATGTACTAATAGAACTGGAAAGATTAATACTAATTATCCTCTGTCTAACGTCTTCAATGATGTAAGTAGCTAACACAGCTTCCGGCCGATGGGTGTGCTCAAATCGTCTCAAATTCCTCTCTCGCCATATATGGTATATGCATGCACCAAGTAATGCTCGAAGGAACTCGTCTTTTAATGGCAAGAATAATATCTGTATCAATTCTTGTGGCTTCCTCAACATTTGCACTAATCAGTCCATCATCTTCTTCCTCCAAACCGGCGTTATTCACCAGCATCTTCTCAAATCCCGCCGGCGACCTTTCATATTCTATGCGAGTCGTTTCATATTCTGCCGGAAAAATCAGGTTCTTTTCATCCGAAAAAACACCATGGTCTGCCTCCTCATCACGGCCTTCCTCTTCCTCCCCTCCATCTCCGGCCACCGAACGGCTGTCGGCGTCCTCTCCACCGTAAACGTCGCCGGCCGGCGCTTCTCCTCCATCGCCGGTCGGAGTTTGCATGGGGAAGACACTAGTGTGTGTTTTTGGTGGTGTAGTAGTGTGTTTAGTAGAGAGAGAATTTTTAGTGAGAGAATTTTTGCATTTTGTTTTCCTACGACAAAATTAATTAATAGCAGATCAAGTGTAGTACCTGTTCTACTATTAAGTTGCCCACTACGCTCGGGGGTCTCTCCTTGTGCTCAAAACGTCTCAGGTTTCTCTCCCTCCAAATATGGTATACACACGATCCAAGCAGGCATCGGTAGGATATATTGATGATGTGCTTCCCACGCCATTTTCTTGCTCCCCATTCAACATCACTGACCCAATCCCTATTAGGCCACTGGAATCGTACAATGCGCCTAATACTAATGAGGCATCTCCTACTAAATCTGCAGTGGAAAAACAGGTGGTTGTGTGACTCCACCATGTCTTCATTGCACAGCACGCAGCACCCTAGATGGGAGAGCCATGGTTTATCCGTCGTTGCGAGCTTCTCCAAGATAGCTAGCCAAGGATAAACAAATGTCGCGGGATCTTTAAAGAACCCGAAAGTAGTGAAATCCAACCTACTTTCGGTCCTGCAGATATCATAGCCCGATAGAACTCCTGGGTAGTGGGTTTCCCACTCGAACCTTTCCATATAATACGATCTGTACCCCCATGGATCCGAGGCAGCACGTGTGTAATCTCCACGCATTCCATGCCTGTGATCAATGGCCAGTGCCAATGGCCCTCACAGATAACCGAGCTTAACATGGTAGACTCATGCAATCCCAGACTATTTGGTCCCCGCGGAAATCTGTCAAGGAGGGGCCCAAGGTGATGCCAGGGATCCTTCCATAAGGAAAAATCACTTCCATCACCAATACGATATTCCACCACTGAGCGTAACCAGCCTCTCAACCTCAACATTTTTCTCCATCCCCATGGTCCACGATTCTCCGGGATAGACCATATCGAATCATCTCGTAGTCTGCCATGCCGCAGCCACTCGACCCAGATAGAAGTCCTATCACATCGGATGACTTCACATAGCTTTTTGCACATCAATGCTCGATTAAGAGTTCCCATATCCTTAAGGCCAAATCCTCCCTCCTCCTTCGGTTTGCAAATCTCCTTCCACGCAACTTTAGGGTATCCACTATTTCCGGTACCTCTCCATAAGAAAGCTCGCAATCGCTTCTCAATATCTTTAATGACCCCTTTTGGAAAAATAAATGCCGAAGCCAAATAAACACCCATAGCCACAAGAACAGACTTAATGATTTGTACCCTGCCGGCATATGGCAGTGCCAATCCCTCCCAACCATTGATACGTGTATCGATCTTACTCAGTAATGGTTGGCAGTCGGCGATAGATAATCGAGAAGAGATCAATGGTAGACCCAAATACCTCATCGGTAAGTGGCCTTCCTGAAACCCCAACACCGCAAGTAGCTCCTCTCGTACATTCTGGGCTGATCGTTGTGTGGTAAATTTTCTAAGCGTAATAATAACTACAAGTTAGTGTAAAAGGGAAACAAACTTGTTTTAATAATACCGTGCAAAACAGCTAATATTTGAACGTTCTCAGAATTCAACGAAACTTGACCCAATCCCAGGTCTAGACCCAAGCATTTTTATTGGAAAATTGCCAAGCGTAATAATAACTACAAGTTAGTATAAAAAGGAAAAAAAACTTGTTACAATAAAACCGTCCAAAACAGCTAACTTTTAAACGTTCTCAAATTCGACGAAACTTGACCCAATCGTTGGTCTAGACCCTAGAATATCTGTGGTAAATTTTCTAAGCGTAATAATAACCACAAGTTAGTATAAAAGGGAAACAAACTTGTTTTAATAAAACCGTGCAAAACAGCTAAATTTTGAGCATTCTCAGAATTCGACTAAACTTGATCCAAACGTAGGTCTAGACCCAAGAATCTGTGTGTTAAATTTCCTAAATGTAATAATAACTACAAGTTAATATAAAAGGGAAACAAACTTGTTTTAATAAAACCGTGTAAAACAGCTAACTTATGAACGTTCTCAGGATTTGACGAAACTATTTTTTTGGGGGGTAAGTGTAATTTTCATTTAAAAAAAAAAGAGAAGTATAGTACAACAGTGTCCCTCATTAGATCTTGACCCAATCGCAGGTCTAGACCCAAGCATTTGTGTTGTAAATTTGCTAATCGTAATAATACTACAAGTTAGTATAAAAGGGAAGCAAACTTGATTTGATAAAACCGTGCAAAACAGCTAAATTTTGAACGGTCTCAGAATTCGACGAAACTTGACCAAAACGTTGGTCTAGACCAAAGCATTTGTGTTGTAAATTTGCTAAGCGTAATAATAACTACAAGTTAGTATAAAAGGGAAACAAAATTATTTTAATAAAACCGCTCAAAACAGCTAAATTTTGAGCATTCTCAGAATTCGACGAAACTTGACCCTAACGTAGGTCCAGATCCAAGAATTTGTGTGTTAAATTTCTAAGCATAATAATTATTACAAGTTAGTATAACAGGGAAACAAACTTACTTTAATAAAACCGTGCAGAACAGCTAAATTTTGAACTTTCTCAGAATTTTACGAAACTTGAACCAAACATAGGTCTAGCCCAAGCATTTGTGTTATACATTTGCTAAGTGTTATAATATCTACAAGTTAGTATAAAAAGAAAACAAACTTGCTTTTATAAAACCGTGCAAAACAGCTAAATTTTGAATGTTCTCAGAATTCGACGAAAATTGATCCAATCGTAGGTCTAGACCCAAGCATTTGTGTGTTAAATTTCCTAAATGTAATAATAACTACAAGTTAATATAAAAGGGAAACACACTTGTTTTAATAAAACCGTGTAAAACAGCTAACTTATGAACGTTCTCAGAATTCGACGAAACTTGACCCAATCGCAGGTCTAGACCCAAGAATTTGTGTGTTAAATTTCCTAAATGTAATAATAACTAAAGTTAATATAAAAGGGAAACACACTTGTTTTAATAAAACCGTGTAAAACAGCTAACTTATGAACGTTCTCAGAATTCGACGAAACTTGACCCAATCGCAGGTCTAGACCCAAGCATTTGTGTTGTCAATTTGCTAATCGTAATAATAACAACAGGTTAGTACAAAAGGAAAACAAACTTGTTTTAATAAACCCGTGCAAACCAGCTAAATTTTGACGGTCTCCGAATTCGACGAAACTTGACCCAAACGTTGGTCTAGACCAAAACATCTATGTTGTAATTTGCCAAGTGTAATAATGACTACAAGTTAGTATAAAAGGGAAACAAACTTGTTTTAATAAAACCGTGCAAAACAGCTTAATTTTGAGCATTCTCAGAATTCGACGAAACATGACCCAAACGTAGGTCTAGATCCAAGAATTTGTGTGTTAAATTTCTAAGCGTAATAAGAATTACAAGTTAGTATAAAAGGGAAACAAAATTGCTTTAATAAAACCGTGCAGAACAGCTAAATTTTGAACGTTCTCAAAATTTTACGAAACTTGACCCCAACATAGATCTAGACCCAAGCATTTGTGTTATACATTTGCTAAGCGTAATAATAACTACAAGTTAGTATAAAAGGGAAACAAACTTGCTTTAATAAAACCGTGCAAAACAGATAAATTTTGAACGTTCTCAGAATTCAACAAAACCTGTCCCAAACGTTGGTCTAAACCCAAGCATTTGTGTGGTATATTTGCTAAGCATAATAATAACTACAAGTTAGTATAAAAGGGAAACAAACTTGTTTTAATAAAACCGTGCAAAACAGTTAACTTTTGAACGTACACTGAATTCAATGAAACTTGACCCAATCGTTGGTCTAGACCCAAGCATTTGTGTTGCAAATTTGCTAAACGTAATAATAACTACAAGTTAGTATAAAAGGAAAGCAAACTTTTTTTTTTGGGGGATATGTAAGTTTCATTAAAAAAATAGGTAAAGAGTACGAAGTACAACAATCAAATGGTGGTACCCCCAACAGACCCAGGTGTGCCTTAAAAGTGGACATTCGGAAAGCTTATGACACGGTGGAATGGGACTTCATGATTGCTGTGATGGAGTTATTTGGGTTCCCTTCTACCTTTGTTAAGTGGATTGAGGTATGTGTTACTACACCCACATTTTCTGTTGGGCTAAATGGGAAACCTCATGGCTTCTTTTCGGGGGCTAGGGGACTTCGACAGGGTGACCCTGTATCGCCCTACCTATTCGTGCTTGTAATGGAGGTTCTACAACTGGGATTATTGCAACTGATTGACCAGGATGAGTTATTTTCCTTCCATTGGAAATGTGACACAGCCAGAGTTTTTCAGTTGGGGTTTGCAGATGATGTATTGTTATTCTGCCATGCTGATATGGACTCAATTAGAGTCTTTAAGACAGGACTGGATCGGTTTGCTGAATGGTCGGGGCTCTGGCTGAATGAAGATAAAAGTCACCTTATTATCTCACGATCAGCACAAGGATTGCGTGAGGAGATGATGACAGTACTCGATTTTCAAGAAGGGATCTTACCGATGAAGTACTTGGGATTACCGCTTTTATCTTCTCGATTAACTATTTCGGATTGTCGCCCATTATTATTAAAAATAGATAAACGTATTGCTGGTTGGGAGGGTATTTCTCTGTCTTATGCAGGCAGGGTACAAATTATAAAATCTGTACTCATGGCGCTGAGTTTATACTGGGCATCGGCATTCATTCTACCGAAGAAAGTTATTAATGAAATTGAGAAACGGCTGCGAACTTTCTTGTGGAAAGGGACGACAACCAGTGGCTACCCCAAGGTTGCATGGAAAGATCTTTGCCGATCGAAGGATGAGTGGGGATTGGGATTAAAGGATATTTGTAGTCTGAATCGTGCATTAATGACAAAGAAACTCTGTGATGTCATCAGATGCGACAGGACTTCGATTTGGGTTGAATGGCTTTACCAGGGACGGTTACGAGAAACTTCCATCTGGACAATTGGGGAACGGGGCGAATCATGGGGATGGCGAAAAATTCTCCGATTACGGAATTTCCTCCGCACTATGGTCGACTATCAGATTGGTGATGGGAGAAAATTCTACTTGTGGCAGGACCCGTGGCATCACCTTGGACCTCTAAACATCACCTTCCCACGAGGACCAGGATTACTCGGTTTAGAGGAGTCCTCTAGACTTAGTGCGGTGATTCAAGGAGGAGATTGGCATTGGCCGCCCATTACAGACTTTGAATGCTTGGAAATCACACATACCTTACCTACTATACATGGAGGGGAGGACCGCATTATTTGGAGGTTCGAGCATGGGCAACCTACAACCCAGGCGCTATATAGATTATTTGACCCACCAGGACCGAAAGTAGACTGGTCTTCACTACTTTCAGGATCTCTCAAGATTCCACGACATCTATTTATCTTACGGCTTGCTATCCAATGCAAGTTGGCCACGACGGAAAAACCATGGCTTTCTCATCTTGGACCCTGTGCTTTATGTGACGAAGGAGCGACAGAAACACATGGATACTTATTCTTTCAGTGCAGATTTA
The DNA here is from genome assembly GCF_026168435.1 of Sesamum indicum. NCBI lineage: Eukaryota > Viridiplantae > Streptophyta > Magnoliopsida > Lamiales > Pedaliaceae > Sesamum > Sesamum indicum. The sequence goes on along the minus strand of NC_142664.1, from coordinate 14,183,529 downwards.
GTCAACAGTGTCTCACAGCAATTCGGAGAGAGATACGGTTTCCTTGGCCTAATGGTGACTGGACTATGGACATTAGATGGGCTTCGCGGAAATGGAGGGGTAAACACATTATTAATATGTCTTATCGTGCATTATTAGCAGCATGCGTTTACCACATTTGGAAGGAGAGAAATCTTAGACGATTTGAGCACACCGAGAGAACACCCAATACCATGGCACTACTGATAGTCGAGGACATCAGACAACGGATTCTCAGCATTTCATTACCTAGATTAGTCAGTACTCGAGCTTTATATAGACTATGGCGTATCCCTTGGTCTGTCGAGGGAGAAACCAACTGATCATCGTATTGTTGTACTGTACCATTATTTTACTTAATGAAACTTACATTTACTAAAAAAAAAAACAGACCAAGGGATACGCCAAATTCTATAGAGTGCACATGTACTAATAGAACTGGAAAGATTAATACTAATTATCCTCTGTCTAACGTCTTCAATGATGTAAATAGCTAATACAGCTTCCGGCCGATGGGTGTGCTCAAATCGTCTCAAATTCCTCTCTCGCCATATATGGTATATGCATGCACCAAGTAATGCTCGAAGGAACTCGTCTTTTCAATGGCAAGAATAATATCTGTATCAATTCTTGTGGCTTCCTCAACATTTGCACTAATCAATCCATCATCTTCTTCCTCCAAACCGGCGTTATTCACCAGCATCTTCTCAAATCCCGCCGGCGACCTTTCATATTCTATGCGAGTCGTTTCATATTCTGCCGGAAAAATCAGGTTCTTTTCATCCGAAAAAACACCATGGTCTGCCTCCTCATCACGGCCTTCCTCTTCCTCCCCTCCATCTCCGGCCACCGAACGGCTGTCGGCGTCCTCTCCACCGTAAACGTCGCCGGCCGGCGCTTCTCCTCCATCGCCGGTCGAAGTTTGCATGGGGAAGACACTAGTGTGTGTTTTTGGTGGTGTAGTAGTGTGTGTAGTAGAGAGAGAATTTTTAGTGAGAGAATTTTTGCATTTTGTTTTCCTACGAAAAAATGAATTAATAGTAGATCAAGTGTAGTATCTGTTCTACTATTAAGTTGCCCACTACGCTCGGGGGTCTCTCCTCGTGCTCAAAACGTCTCAGGTTTCTCTCCCTCCAAATATACACACGATCCAAGCAGGCATCGGTAGGATATATTGATGATGTGCTTCCCACGCCATTTTCTTGCTCCCCATTCAACATCACTGACCCAATCCCTATTAGGCCACTGGAATCGTACAATGCGCCGAATACTAATGAGGCATCTCCTACTAAATCTGCAGTGGAAAAACAGGTGGTTGTGTGACTGCACCATGTCTTCATTGCACAGCACGCAGCACCCAAGATGGGAGAGCCATGGTTTATCCGTCGTTGCGAGCTTCTCCAAGATAGCTAGCCAAGGATAAACAAATGTCGCGGGATCTTTAAAGAACCCGAAAGTAGTGAAATCCAACCTACTTTCGGTCCTGCTGATATCATAGCCCGATAGAACTCCTGGGTAGTGGGTTTCCCACTCGAACCTTTCCATATAATACGATCTGTACCCCCATGGATCCGAGGCAGCACGTGTGTAATCTCCACGCATTCCATGCCTGTGATCAATGGCCAGTGCCAATGGCCCTCACAGATAACCGAGCTTAACATGGTAGACTCATGCAATCCCAGACTGTTTGGTCCCCGCGGAAATCTGTCAAGGATGGGCCCAAGGTGATGCCAGGGATCCTTCCATAAGAAAAAATCACTTCCATCACCAATACGATATTCCACCACTGAGCGTAACCAGCCTCTCAACCTCAACATTTTTCTCCATCCCCATGGTCCACGATTCTCCGGGATAGACCATATCGAATCATCTCGTAGTCTACCATGCCGCAGCCACTCGACCCAGATAGAAGTCCTATCACATCGGATGACTTCACATAGCTTTTTGCACATCAATGCTCGATTAAGAGTTCCCATATCCTTAAGGCCAAATCCTCCCTCCTCCTTCGGTTTGCAAATCTCCTTCCACGCAAGTTTAGGGTATCCACTATTTCCGGTACCTCTCCATAAGAAAGCTCGCAATCGCTTCTCAATATCTTTAATGACCCCTTTTGGAAAAATAAATGCCGAAGCGCAATAAACACCCATAGCCACAAGAACAGACTTAATGATTTGTACCCTGCCGGCATATGGCAGTGCCAATCCCTCCCAACCATTGATACGTGTATCGATCTTACTCAGTAATGGTTGGCAGTCGGCGATAGATAATCGAGAAGAGATCAATGGTAGACCCAAATACCTCATCGGTAAGTGGCCTTCCTGAAACCCCAACACCGCAAGTAGCTCCTCTCGTACATTCTGGGCTGATCGTTGTGTGGTAAATTTTCTAAGCGTAATAATAGCTACAAGTTAGTGTAAAAGGGAAACAAACTTGTTTTAATAATACCGTGCAAAACAGCTAATATTTGAACGTTCTCAGAATTCAACGAAACTTGATCCAATCCCAGGTCTAGACCCAAGCATTTTTATTGGAAAATTGCCAAGCGTAATAATAACTACAAGTTAGTATAAAAAGGAAAAAAAACTTGTTTCAATAAAACCGTCCAAAACAGCTAACTTTTGAACGTTCTCAAATTCGACGAAACTTGACCCAATCGTTGGTCTAGACCCTAGAATATCTGTGGTAAATTTTCTAAGCGTAATAATAACCACAAGTTAGTATAAAAGGGAAACAAACATGTTTTAATATAACCGTGCAAAACAGCTAAATTTTGAGCATTCTCAGAATTCGACTAAACTTGATCCAAACGTAGGTCTAGACCCAAGAATTTGTGTGTTAAATTTCCTAAGTGTAATAATAACTACAAGTTAATATAAAAGGGAAACAAACTTGTTTTAATAAAACCGTGTAAAACAGCTAACTTATGAACGTTCTCAGAATTCGACGAAACTATTTTTTTTGGGGGTAAGTGTAATTTTCATTTAAAAAAAAATGAGAAGTAAATACAACAGTGTCCCTCATTAGATCTTGACCCAATCGCAGGTCTGGACCCAAGCATTTGTGTTGTAAATTTGCTAATCGTAATAATAACTACAAGTTAGTATAAAAGGAAAACAAACTTGTTTTAATAAAACCGTGCAAAACAACTAACTTTTGAACGTTCTTAGAATTCGACGAAACTTGACCCAATCGCAGGTCTAGACCCAAGCATTTGTGTTGTAAATTTGCTAATCGTAATAATACTACAAGTTAGTATAAAAGGGAAGCAAACTTGATTTAATAAAACCGTGCAAAACAGCTAAATTTTGAACGGTCTCAGAATTCGACGAAACTTGACCCAAACGTTGGTCTAGACCAAAGCATTTGTGTTGTAAATTTGCTAAGCGTAATAATAACTACAAGTTAGTATAAAAGGGAAACAAAATTATTTTAATAAAACCGCTCAAAAAAGCTAAATTTTGAGCATTCTCAGAATTCGACGAAACTTGACCCAAACGTTGGTCTAGATCCAAGAATTTGTGTGTTAAATTTCTAAGCATAATAATAATTACAAGTTAGTATAACAGGGAAACAAACTTACTTTAATAAAACCGTGCAAAACAGCTAAATTTTGAACGTTCTAAGAATTTTACGAAACTTGATCCAAACATAGGTCTAGCCCAAGCATTTGTGTTATACATTTGCTAAGTGTTATAATATCTACAAGTTAGTATAAAAGGAAAACAAACTTGCTTTAATAAAACCGTTTAAAACAGCTAAATTTTGAACGTTTTCAGAATTCGGCGAAAATTGATCCAATCGTAGGTCTAGACCCAAGCATTTGTGTGTTAAATTTCCTAAATGTAATAATAACTACAAGTTAATATAAAAGGGAAACACACTTGTTTTAATAAAACCGTGTAAAACAGCTAACTTATGAACGTTCTCAGAATTCGACGAAACTTGACCCAATCGCAGGTCTAGACCCAAGAATTTGTGTGTTCAATTTCCTAAATGTAATAATAACTACAAGTTAATATAAAAGGGAAACACACTTGTTTTATTAAAACCGTGTAAAACAGCTAACTTATGAACGTTCTCAGAATTCGACGAAACTTGACCCAATCGCAGGTCTAGACCCAAGCATTTGTGTTGTCAATTTGCTAATCGTAATAATAACAATAGGTTAGTATAAAAGGAAAACAAACTTGTTTTAATAAACCCGTGCAAACCAGCTAAATTTTGAACGGTCTCCGAATTCGACGAAACTTGACCCAAGCGTTGGTCTAGACCAAAATATCTATGTTGTAATTTGCCAAGTGTAATAATGACTACAAGTTAGTATAAAAGGGAAACAAACTTGTTTTAATAAAACCGTGCAAAACAGCTTAATTTTGAGCATTCTCAGAATTCGACGAAACATGAAACAAACGTAGGTCTAGATCCAAGAATTTGTGTGTTAAATTTCGAAGCGTAATAAGAATTACAAATTAGTATAAAAGGGAAACAAAATTGCTTTAATAAAACCGTGCAGAACAGCTAAATTTTGAACGTTCTCAAAATTTTACGAAACTTGACCCCAACATAGATCTAGACCCAAGCATTTGTGTTATACATTTGCTAAGCGTAATAATAACTACAAGTTAGTATAAAAGGGAAACAAACTTGCTTTAATAAAACCGTGCAAAACAGATAAATTTTGAACGTTCTCAGAATTCAACAAAACCTGTCCCAAACGTTGGTCTAAACCCAAGCATTTGTGTGGTATATTTGCTAAGCATAATAATAACTACAAGTTAGTATAAAAGGGAAACAAACTTGTTTTAATAAAACCGTGCAAAACAGTTAACTTTTGAACGTACACTGAATTCAATGAAACTTGACCCAATCGTTGGTCTAGACCCAGGCATTTGTGTTGCAAATTTGCTAAACGTAATAATAACTACAAGTTAGTATAAAAGGGAAACAAACTTTTTTTTTGGGGGAAATGTAAGTTTCATTAAAAAAATAGGTAAAGAGTACAAAGTACAACAATCAAATGGTGGTACCCCCAACAGACCCAGGTGTGCCTTAAAAGTGGACATTCGGAAAGCTTATGACACGGTGGAATGGGACTTCATGATTGCTGTGATGGAGTTATTTGGGTTCCCTTCTACCTTTGTTAAGTGGATTGAGGTATGTGTTACTACACCCACATTTTTTCTGTTGGGCTAAATGGGAAACCTCATGGCTTCTTTCCGGGGGCTACGGGACTTCGACAGGGTGACCCTGTATCGCCCTACCTATTCGTGCTTGTAATGGAGGTTCTACAACTGGGATTATTGCAACTGATTGACCAGGATGAGTTATTTTCCTTCCATTGGAAATGTGACACAGCCAGAGTTTTTCAGTTGGGGTTTGCAGATGATGTATTGTTATTCTGCCATGCTGATATGGACTCAATTAGAGTCTTTAAGACAGGACTGGATCGGTTTGCTGAATGGTCGGGGCTCAGGCTGAATGAAGATAAAAGTCACCTTATTATCTCACGATCAGCACAAGGATTGCGTGAGGAGATGATGACAGTACTCGGTTTTCAAGAAGGGATCTTACCGATGAAGTACTTGGGATTACCGCTTTTATCTTCTCGATTAACTATTTCGGATTGTCGCCCATTATTATTAAAAATAGATAAACGTATTGCTGGTTGGGAGGGTATTTCTCTGTCTTATGCAGGCAGGGTACAAATTATAAAATCTGTACTCATGGCGCTGAGTTTATACTGGGCATCGGCATTCATTCTACCGAAGAAAGTTATTAATGAAATTGAGAAACGGCTGCGAACTTTCTTGTGGAAAGGGACGACAACCAGTGGCTACCCCAAGGTTGCATGGAAAGATCTTTGCCGATCGAAGGATGAGTGAGGATTGGGATTAAAGGATATTTGTAGTCTGAATCGTGCATTAATGACAAAGAAACTCTGTGATGTCATCAGATGCGACAGGACTTCGATTTGGGTTGAATGGCTTTACCAGGGACGGTTACGAGAAACTTCCATCTGGACAATTGGGGAACGGGGCGGATCATAGGGATGGCGAAAAATTCTCCGATTACGGAATTTCCTCCGGACTATGGTGGACTATCAGATTGGTGATGGGAGAAAATTCTACTTGTGGCAGGACCCGTGGCATCACCTTGGACCTCTAAACATCACATTCCCACGAGGACCAAGATTACTCGGTTTAGAGGAGTCCTCTAGACTTAGTGCGGTGATTCAAGGAGGAGATTGGCATTGGCCGCCCATTACAGACTTTGAATGCTTGGAAATCACACATACCTTACCTACTATACATGGAGAGGAGGACCGCATTATTTGGAGGTTCGAGCATGGGCAACCTACAACCTAGGCGCTATATAGATTATTTGACCCACCAGGACCGAAAGTAGACTGGTCTTCACTACTTTCAGGATCTCTCAAGATTCCACGACATCTATTTATCTTATGGCTTGCTATCCAATGCCAGTTGGCCACGACGGAAAAACCATGGCTTGCTCATCTTGGACCCTGTGCTTTATGTGACGAAGGAGCGACGGAAACACATGGACACTTATTCTTTCAGTGCAGATTTAGTCAACAGTGTCTCACAGCAATTCGGAGAGAGATACGGTTTCCTTGGCCTAATGGTGACTGGACTATGGACATTAGATGGGCTTCGCGGAAATGGAGGGGTAAACACATTATTAATATGTCTTATCGTGCATTATTAGCAGCATGCGTTTACCACATTTGGAAGGAGAGAAATCTTAGACGATTTGAGCACACCGAGAGAACACCCAATACCATGGCACTACTGATAGTCGAGGACATCAGACAACGGATTCTCAGCATTTCATTACCTAGATTAGTCAGTACTCGAGCTTTATATAGACTATGGCGTATCCCTTGGTCTGTCGAGGGAGAAACCAACTGATCATCGTATTGTTGTACTGTACCATTATTTTACTTAATGAAACTTACATTTACTAAAAAAAAAACAGACCAAGGGATACGCCAAATTCTGTAGAGTGCACATGTACTAATAGAACTGGAAAGATTAATACTAATTATCCTCTGTCTAACATCTTCAATGATGTAAGTAGCTAATACAGCTTCCGGCCGATGGGTGTGCTCAAATCGTCTCAAATTCCTCTCTCGCCATATATGGTATATGCATGCACCAAGTAATGCTCGAAGGAACTCGTCTTTTCAATGGCAAGAATAATATCTGTATCAATTCTTGTGGCTTCCTCAACATTTGCACTAACCAGTCCATCATCTTCTTCCTCCAAACCGGCGTTATTCACCAGCATCTTCTCAAATCCCGCTGGCGACCTTTCATATCTATGCGAGTCGTTTCATATTCTGCCGGAAAAATCAGGTTCTTTTCATCCGAAAAAACACCATGGTCTGCCTCCTCATCACGGCCTTCCTCTTCCTCCCCTCCATCTCCGGCCACCGAACGGCTGTCGACGTCCTCTCCACCATAAACGTCGCCGGCCGGCGCTTCTCCTCCATCGCCGGTCGGAGTTTGCATGGGGAAGACACTAGTGTGTGTTTTTGGTGGTGTAGTAGTGTGTGTAGTAGAGAGAGAATTTTTAGTGAGAGAATTTTTGCATTTTGTTTTCCTACGACAAAATGAATTAATAGTAGATCAAGTGTAGTATCTGTTCTATGTATGCGGTGACACGTAAACTTAAGGCCCTGAAACCGGTCTTCAGAAAACAAAGGAGGAATAAAGGGGATTTGTCACATAACGTCCAATTAGCGAAGGGATTTCTCGAGGAGGCACAAAACTTGGTGAGCTCGGACAGACAAAATGGACTATTCCTCTACCTTGAACACTGCTGTCGCTTTGTGTATGCTAAAGCGGTCAAGATAGAACAAATTATGCTACAGCAAAGAGCTAAGATGCAGTGGATGAAGGGGGGTGACCAATGTTCCAGGGTTTTCTTCCGCAAGATCGCTCAAAGAAGGGCGGCGAGGAGGATCTTGCAGATCAATGATGAAAATGGAAGCACTCACGCAGAACCGGAGGAGGTTATACATGAGTTTGTATCCTATTATCAAAACCTCTTAGGAGGTAACAGACGTCAAACATTGGTGGATATTACCTATCCCAGACCTTGGGCGAGGCATATTATTACCAATGAGGAGGCAAGCTAGTCATGTTTACCTTTTACACCGGAAGATGTGAAGAATGCCGTGTTCGACATTTTTGAGGACAAGGCTCCAGGCCCTGACGGATACTCATCTGGATTCTTTAAGGCAGCCTGGCCAGTGGTGGGGACCGAGGTTACAAGGGCGATACTGAATTTCTTCACCACCGGGAAACTTCTTAAGCAAGTTAACTCTACATTATTGGCTTTAATCCCAAAGGTACATAATCCTATGACTGTTGGTGATTTTAGACCTATATCATGCTGCAATGTTTTATATAAGATCATTGCTTAATTACTTGTCCAACGATTGAGTGTGGTGCTGGACAAGTTAATCAATCCGAGTCAGGCAGCGTTTATCCCGGGACGAAGCATTGGAGACAACATTCTGCTTGCTCAGGAACTGTTCACGGGATATAATCAGACGCGACTTCCCCCTAGATGCGCACTTAAAGTGGACATTAGAAAGGCCTATGACACGGTTGAATGGGACTTCCTTGTGGCGACCTTGCAACTATTTGGGTTTCCACCAACCTTCACAAGGTGGATAGAGGAATGCATCACGACGACCTCTTTTTCGGTTGGACTTAATGGAAATCCTCATGGGTTCTTTGATGGAACGAGAGGACTTCGTCAGGGAGATCCCTTATCCCCATTCCTGTTTGTGCTTGTTATGGAAGTTCTGCATATTGGTTATCTGCAATTAATTGAGCAGGATATGCAATTCACATATCATTGGAAGTGTGAGCTAGCAAAAGTATTCCAACTGGGATTTGCGGATGATCTCCTGCTGTTTTGTAGAGCTGATTTGGACTCGGTCAGAGTCCTTAAGGTGGGACTGGACCGATTTGCTGACTGGTCGGGCCTTCGGTTGAATATTCAAAAGAGCCACATTATTATATCCCGATCTGCACACGAAAGGAAAGGTCAGTTGCTATCGCTCTTGGGATTTCAGGAGGGACATCTCCCGATGAGGTACTTAGGCCTTCCTTTAATCTCATCTAGATTGACTATATCAGACTGTCAGCCACTTCTGTCCAAAATTGATGCACGTATTGCGGGATGGGAGGGTATGTCGCTATCATATGCTGGGCGGGTACAAATCATTAAATCTGTACTTTCAGCATTGAGCATTTATTGGGCTGCTGCATTCATACTACCGAAGGCGATCATTAAGGAAGTTGAGAAACGCCTTCGAAGGTTCCTTTGGAAAGGCACCTCAATGACGGGTTATGCCAAAGTTGCGTGGAAGGATGTTTGCAAACCGATTGGGCAAGGAGGCCTAGGAATAAAAGATATTGACGCGCTGAACCGAGCACTAATGACTAAGAAGTTATGTGATGTCATTAGATGTGACCGAACGTGTATCTGGGTTGAGTGGCTACAGCTCGGACGACTACACAATAATTCCATTTGGACTGTTGACGAGAAGGGTGGATCGTGGGGTTGGAGAAAGCTGCTTCGTCTACGCATCCTTATCCAAGATAGCTAATTGAGAGAAACCTGTAGTTATTATAACTCCGTCATTGCGAGCTTTTCCAAGATAGCTAGCCAAGGATAAACAAATGTCGCGGGATCTTTAAAGAACCCGAAAGTAGTGAAATCCAACCTACTTTCGGTCCTGCTGATATCATAGCCCGATAGAACTCCTGGGTAGTGGGTTTCCCAGTTTCGTCGAATTCTAAGAACGTTCAAAAGTTAGTTGTTTTGCACGGTTTTATTAAAACAAGTTTGTTTTCCTTTTATACTAACTTGTAGTTATTATTACGATTCGCAAATTTACAACACAAATGCTTGGGTCCAGACCTGCAATTGGGTCAAGATCTAATGAGGGACACTGTTGTACTCTACTTCTCATTTCTTTTTAAATGAAAATTACACTTACCCCCAAAAAAAAAAAAGTTTCGTCGAATTCTGAGAACGTTCATAAGTTAGTTGTTTTACACGGTTTTATTAAAACAAATTTGTTTCCCTTTTATATTAACTTGTAGTTATTATTACACTTAGGAAATTTAACACACAAATTCTTGGGTCTAGACCTACGTTTGGATCAAGTTTAGTCGAATTCTGAGAATGCTAAAAATTTAGCTGTTTTGCACGGTTTTATTAAAACAAGTTTGTTTCCCTTTTATACTAACTTGTGGTTATTATTACGCTTAGAAAATTTACCACAGATATTCTAGGGTCTAGACCAACGATTGGGTCAAGTTTCGTCGAATTTTGAGAACGTTCAAAAGTTAGCTGTTTTGGACGGTTTTATTGAAACAAGTTTTTTTTCCTTTTTATACTAACTTGTAGTTATTATTACGCTTGGCAATTTTCCAATAAAAATGCTTGGGTCTAGACCTGGGATTGGGTCAAGTTTCGTTGAATTCTGAGAACGTTCAAATATTAGCTGTTTTGCACGGTATTATTAAAACAAGTTTGTTTCCCTTTTACACTAACTTGTAGTTATTATTACGCTTAGGAAATTTACCACGCAACGATCAGCCCAGAATGTACGAGAGGAGCTACTTGCGGTGTTGGGGTTTCAGGAAGGCCACTTACCGATGAGGTATCTGGGTCTACCATTGATCTCTTCTCGATTATCTATCGCCGACTGCCAACCATTACTGAGTAAGATCGATACACGTATCAATGGTTGGGAGGGATTGGCACTGTCATATGTCGGCAGGGTACAAATCATTAAGTCTGTTCTTGTGGCTATGGGTGTCTATTGGGCTTCAACATTTATTTTGCCAAAAGGGGTCATTAAAAACATTGAGAAGCGATTGCGAGCCTTCTTATGGAGAGGTACGGGAAATAGTGGATACCCTAAAGTTGCATGGAAGGAGATTTGCAAACCAGGAGGAGGGAGGCCTTGGCCTTAAGGATATGGGAACTCTTAATCGAGCATTGATGTGCAAAAAACACTGTGAAGTCATCCGATGTGATAGGACTTCTATTTGGGTCGAGTGGCTGCGGTATGGCAGACTACGAGATGATTCGATATGGACTATCCCGGAGAATCGTGGACCATGGGGATGGAGAAAAATGTTGAGGTTGAGAGGCTGGTTACGCTCAGTGGTGGAATATCGTATTGGTGATGGAAGTGATTTTTTCTTATGGAAGGATCCCTGGCATCACCTTGGGCCCCTCCTTGACAGATTTCTGCGGGGACCCAACAGTCTAGGATTGCATGAGTCTACCATGCTAAGCTCGGTTATCTGTGAGGGTCATTGGCACTGGCCATTGATCACGGACATGGAATGTGTGGAGATTACACACGTGCTGCCTCGGATCCATGGGGGTATAGATTGTATTATATGGAAAGGCTCGAGTGGGAAACCCACCACCAGGAATTCTATCGGGCTATGATACCAGCAGGACCGAAAGTAGGTTGGATTTCACTACTTTCGGGTTCTTTAAAGATCCCGCGACATTTGTTTATCCTTTGGCTAGCTATCTTGGAGAAGCTCGCCACGACGGATAAACCATGGCTTTCCCATCTTGGGTGTTGCGTGCTGTGCAATGAAGACATGGTGGAGTCACATAACCACCTGTTTTTCCACTGCAGATTTAGTAGAAGATGCCTCAGTAGTATTCGGCGCATTGTACGATTCCAGTGGCCTAATCGGGATTGGGTCAGTGATGTTGAATGGGGTGCAAGAAAATGGCGTGGGAAGCACATCATCAATATATCCTACCGATGCCTGCTTGGATCGTGTGTATACCATATTTGCAGGGAGAGAAATCTGAGACGTTTTGAGCACGAGGAGAGGCCCCCGAGTGTAGTGGCCAACTTAATAGTACAAGATGTTCGGCAACGTATACTTAGTATTAAGCTTCCTAGCTCTATTAGCACATGTGTCTTGTATAGACTGTGGCGTATCCCTTGGCCTGTCGAGGGAAGCGCCTAATGAGGGACACTGTTGTACTATACTTTCTTCTTAATAAAAATTACACTTACCCAAAAACAACATAATTTTGAACGTTCTCAGAAATCTAAGAAACTTGACCCAAATGTATTTTGGGTAAATGTAATTTTCATTAAGTAAAAATAATTGTATAGTACAACAATTTGATCATCAATTGGTTTCTCCCTCGACAGGCCAAGGGATACGCCATAGTCTATATAATGCTCGTGTACTAACTGACAAAGCAGTGTTGATACTGAGGATCCTCTGTCTGACGTCATCGATGATCATCATACCAATGGTGTTCGGTATCCATTCAGTATGTTCAAATCACCTCAGGTTCCTCTCTCTCCAAATGTGATAGACACATGCTGCAAGTAGTGAACGGAACTTGACCCAAATGTAGGTCTAGACCCATGCATTTTTTGTGATAAATTTGCTAAGCGTAATAATAATTACAAGTTAGTGTAAAAGGGAAACGAACTTGCTTTAATAAACCGTGCAAAACAGCTAAATATTGAACGTTCATAGAATTCGTGGAAACAGCTAAATTTTGAACGTTCTCAGAATTCCACGAAACTTGAGCCAAACGTAGGTTTAAATTCATTCATTTGTGTGGTAAATTTGCAAAGCTTAATATAACTACAAGTTAGTGTAAAAGGGAAATGAACTTGCTTTAATAAAACCGAGCAAAACAGCTAATTTTTGAACGTTCTCAGAATTCTATGAAACTTGACCGAAACGTAGGTCTAGACCTATGCATTTGTGTGGTAAATTTGCTAAGCGTAATAATAACAACAAGTTAGTGTAAAAGGAAAAAGAACTTGCTTTAATAAAACCGTGCAAAACAGCTAAATTTTGAACGTTCTTAGAATTCGACGAAACTTGACCCAAACGGTGGGCTACACCCATGGATTTGTGTTGTCAATCTGCAAAGCGTAATAATAAATACAAGTTAGTGTATAAGGGAAACGAACTTGCTTTAATAAAACCGTGCAAAACAGCTAAATTTTTTAATGTTCTCAGAATTCCACGAAACTGGAACCAAACGTAGGTCTAGTCCCATGCATTTGTGTGGTAAATTTTTTCTAAGCACAACAATAACTACAAGTTAGTGTAAAATGGAAACGAACATGCTTTAATATAATCGTGCAAAACATGGCGTATCAAAAAATACAAAAATTCTCTCACTCAAAATTCTCTCTTACACACACTATCACACCAAATTTTCACACACATGCAACCAAATTCTTTAACTCCATCACCGACCGGCAAAGACACCAGCGATGACGAAATTGAAGTCAGAGAAGTGACAAACGTTGACGGGCAGAACGAGGAGACTGCCCAGGTGGGTTTCAACAATTTTCCGGCCGCGGAATATGAAGGATTGCGCAAGTCTCGGCCGGCGATGGAAGGCGACTTTCAAGAAACTAATGGCAGCAAGAGCTTCATGGAGATGAATGGAACTCAACCATGTGGAAAAGATGGTACCTTGCGCCCTGAATATGGAGAAGACCAACGCGCCGCCATTATTAGAGTCGCGAGAAAAATTTCAGATGGATTCTTCATCCTCTCCGGCCGATGATGGAATCCAAGGATCTGTGGAGAAGTTTACAAGATATCCAAACAAGAAAGGAGACACTGAATCGTCTCCTCTAAAGGCACCGCAAAAATTAGGGTTTGAACCTTCATCCTTTTTTTTCGGTAATGGTAAATTTCATTAATAAAAATATGGTACAGTACAACAATTAATTGGGTAGTCCCTCGACAGGCCAAGGGATACGCCATAGTCTATAAAGAGCCCATGTACTAATCGAACTGGAAAGATTAAGGCTCAGAATCCTCTGCCTAACATCATCAATAATATAAGAAGCCAATACATTAGGCGGGTGTTCACTTTGCTGGAACCGTCTGGAGTTTCTTTCTCGCCACAAATGGTAAACCAATGACCCAAGTAACACTCGGTATGCTGCATTGATGATATGCTTCCCTCTCCATTTTTTTACTGCCCATTCCACATCCATTGCCCATGTGCGATTGGGCCAATCGAATCGAATTATTTCCCGTATGGCTATAAGACATCTTCTGCTATATCGGCATCGGAAGAATAAATGATTATGTGTCTCGGTTGTTTCTTCTTCACAAAGAATACACCCTCCAATGTGTGTGAGCCAGGGTTTGTCTGTCGCTGGTAGTTTTTCCTGAAAAGCCATCCATAGGATAAAACAATGTCGTGGGATCTTTAGTGAAACCGAAAGTAGTGACGTCCAACCTACTTTTGGTCCGGGCGGGCAGATAAGCCTGTATAGGGCTTGGGCTGTGGGTCGGCCATCCGGGAAACGCCAAATGATTCTATCTTCTCCACCATGGATCTGGGGTAGTGTATAAATAATCTGAAGGCATTCCAAATCCGTTATGAGGGGCCAGTGCCATTGGCCCTCATCAATAACCGTATTGAGCTTGGCAGATTTATCAAGCCCAAGTAAACTCGATCCTCGTGGAAATCGAGAAATCAGGGGGCCCAGGTGATGCCATGGATCCTTCCACAAAAAGAAGTTCCTCCCATCTCCAATACAACACTCCACCATTGGTTTGATAAGGCTGCGTAGACGAAGCAGCTTTCTCCAACCCCACGATCCACGCTTCTCGTCAACAGTCCAAATGGAATTATTGTGTAGTCGTCCGAGCTGTAGCCACTCAACCCAGATAGACGTTCGGTCACATCTAATGACATCACACAACTTCTTAGTCATTAGTGCTCGGTTCAGTGCGTCAATATCTTTTATTCCTAGGCCTCTTGCCCAATCGGTTTGCAAACATCCTTCCACGCAACTTTGGCATAACCCGTCATTGAGGTGCCTTTCCAAAGGAACCTTCGAAGGCGTTTCTCAACTTCCTTAATGATCGCCTTCGGTAGTATGAATGCAGAAGCCCAATAAATGCTCAATGCTGAAAGTACAGATTTAATGATTTGTACCCATCCAGCATATGATAGCGACATACCCTCCCATCCCGCAATACGTGTATCAATTTTGGACAGAAGTGGCTGACAGTCTGATATAGTCAATCTAGATGAGATTAAAGGAAGGCCTAAGTACCTCATCGGGAGATGTCCCTCCTGAAATCCCAAGAGCGATAGCAACTGACCTTTCCTTCGTGTGCAGACCGGGATATAATAATGTGGCTCTTTTGAATATTCAACCGAAGGCCCGACCATTCAGCAAATCGGTCCAGTCCCACCTTAAGGACTCTGACCGAGTCCAAATCAGCTCTACAAAACAGCAGGAGATCATCCGCGAATCCCAGTTGGAATACTCTTGCTAGCTCACACTTCCAGTGATATGTGAATTGCATATCCTGCTCAATTAATTGTAGATAACCAATATGCAGAACTTCCATAACAAGCACAAACAGGAATGGGGATAAGGGATCTCCCTGACGAAGTCCTCTCGTTCCATCAAAGAACCCATGAGGATTTCCATTAAGTCCAACCGAAAAAGAGGTCGTCGAGATGCATTCCTCTATCCACCTTGTGAAGGTTGGTGGAAACCCAAATAGTTGCAAGGTCGCCACAAGGAAGTCCCATTAAACCGTGTCATAGGCCTTTCTAATGTCCACTTTAAGTGCGCATCTAGGGGGAAGTCGCGTTTGATTATATCCCGTGAACAGTTCCTGAGCAAGCAGAATGTTGTCTCCAATGCTTCGTCCCGGGATAAACGCTGCCTGACTCGGATTGATTAACTTGTCCAGCACCACACTCAATCGTTGGACAAGTAATTTAGCAATGATCTTATATAAAACATTGCAGCATGATATAGGTCTAAAATCACCAACAGTCATAGGATTATGTACCTTTGGGATTAAAGCCAATAAGATAGAGTTAACTTGCTTAAGAAGTTTTCCGGTGGTGAAGAAATTCAGTACCGCCCTTGTAACCTCGGTCCCCACCACTGGCCAGGCTGCTTTAAAGAATCCAGATGAGTATCCGTCAGGGCCTGGAGCCTTGTCCTCAGAAATGTCGAACACGGCATTCTTCACATCTTCCGGTGTAAAAGGTAAACATAACTGGCTTGCCTCCTCATTGGTAATAATATGCCTCGCCCAAGGTCTGAGATAGGTAATATCCACCAATGTTTGACGTCTGTTACCTCCTAAGAGGTTTTGATAATAGGATACAAACTCATGTATAACCTCTTCCGGTTCTGCGTGAGTGCTTCCATTTTCATCATTGATCTGCAAGATCCTCCTCGCCGCCCTTCTTTGAGTGATCTTGCGGAAGAAAACCCTGGAACATTGGTCACCCCCCTTCATCCACTGCATCTTAGCTCTTTGCTGTAGCATAATTTGTTCTATCTTGACCACTTTAGCATACACAAAACGACATCAGTGTTCAAGGTAGAGGAATAGTCCATTTTGTCTGTCCGAGCTCACCAAGTTTTGTGCCTCCTCGAGAAATCCCTTCGCCAATTGGACGTTATGTGACAAATCCCCTTTATTCTTCCTTTGTTGTCTAAAGACCGGTTTCAGGGCCTTAAGTTTACGTGTCACCGCGTACATAGGCACGCCAATCACCTCATGTTGCCAAATATTCTGGACACTGGGGATAAAATCAGGCGATAGGGTTAGGTAATTATCGAACCGAAACATACCTCCATTATTATGATGCTGTGAGTCCCCAAATAAGACCAACGGCGAGTGGTCCGAAGTACGGGGTGTAAGACTATGATATGATGAAGTAGGAAACTGTGCTAGCCAGCGATCATTGATGAGTATCCTATCCAATCGTTTCCATAGGCTCCTCGTAGACGTGCTGCAATTGTGCCAAGTACATACGCCTATGTCGGTTAATGATTTCAGACCAATTTCATGCTGCAATGTTTTATACAAGATCATTGCGAAACTTCTTGTCCAAAAAATTAGTGTGCTACTGGACAAGATAGTTAGCCCATGTCAGACAGCTTTTATTCCGGGAAGAAGCATTGGGGACAACATTATGTTAGCCCAGGAATTTTTCTCCAGATATAACCAGATGCGCCTACCCCCGAGATGCGCACTTAAAGTGGATATCAGGAAGGCCTATGATACGGTGGAGTGGGACTTCCTGTTAGCAGTTTTGCAGCTGTTCGGGTTTCCACCTACGTTTACAAGGTGGATTGAGGAGTGTGTTACCACGACATCATTCTCGATTGGGCTCAATGGAAAACCTCATGGGTTCTTTGCTGGAGCGAGAGGACTACGACAGGGAGACCCACTTTCTCCTTATCTGTTTGTTCTTGTTATGGAAGCCTTACATCTGGGATTCTTGCAACGAATTGAACAGGACATGCAATTCACTTATCATTGGAAGTGTGAGAGTTCTAAGGTTTTTCAGATGGGATTTGCAGACGACCTCCTCTTACTGTGCAAAGCTGACTTAGACTCCATCAGAGTCTTCAAAGAGGGATTGGACTGGTTTGCGGAGTTGTCGGGCCTTCGGCTGAATGTCCAAAAAAGTCACTTAATCATTTCACGTTCGGCTCAAAATTTGAAGGACCAGATGCTAGATATTTTGGGCTTTCAGGAGGGCCACCTTCCAATGAGGTACCTGGGTCTTCCCTTAATCTCGTCTAGGCTGACCATCTCTGATTGCCAACCGCTTATCTCAAAAATTGAAGCACGTATTAATGGATGGGAAGGGACCTCATTATCATATGCTGGGCGGGTACAAATCATCAAATCAGTGCTCTCAGCATTGAGCTTATATTGGGCTTCTGCATTCATATTACCTAAGAAAGTCATCAGTGAAATTGAGAAGAGGTTGAGGACTTTCCTATGGAAGGGTACGACGTCCAGTGGGTACGCTAAGGTAGCCTGGAAAGATGTGTGTCGACCGATGGATGAGGGGGGACTTGGGTTCAAGGATATCTCCACCTTGAATCGCGCATTAATGAGCAAGAAACTATGTGATGTTATCCAGTGTGACAGGACATCCATATGGGTTCAGTGGCTCTACCAAGACCGATTACGTGAGAGATCGATTTGGACTATTCGTGAACATGGAGGTTCTTGGGGATGGCGAAAAATACTCAGGCTACGTCCTTTCCTTCGCACTATCGTGGATTACCAGATTGGAAATGGAGACAGATTCTTTGTTTGGCAGGACCCGTGGCATCACTTGGGTCCACTTATCGAGCGATTCCCTCAAGGTCCCCGCCATCTTAGACTTGAAGAATCAGCAAAACTCAGCTTGGTGATTTCAGCAGGAGAATGGCAATGGCCTACCATCACTGACTTTGAATGTTTGGAAATCACACATAACCTACCGCTTATTCTCGGAGGAGAGGATCGGGTGGTGTGGAGATGTGACGAAGGGCAACCTACTACTCAGGCCCTCTACCGATTATTCACTCACCCCGAGCCGAAAGTAGGATGGTCTTCACTACTTTTGGGCTCCTTGAAGATTCCTCGCCATTCGTTCATCTTATGGCTAGCAATCCTTGGCAAACTTCCTACCACAGACAAATCATGGCTATCCCACCTGGGGGTGTGCATACTGTGCGATGAGGGAGCTACGGAATCTCATCCACATTTATTCTTCCAATGCAGATTTTGTCGTCAGTGCCTTTATGAGATTCGCAGAAGGATTCGCTTTCACTGGCCCAATAGAGATTGGGCAACAGATATTGAATGGGCGACACGGAAATGGAGAGGGGAGCACATTATTAATAGAGCTTACCGTACACTACTGGCGGCGTGCGTCTACCACATATGGAAGGAGAGGAACTTGAGGAGATTTGATCATACTGAGCGGACACCGGCCACATTGAGCATACTAATCATCAATGACGTCAGACATAGGATTCTTAGCTTTGATTTAGCATCGTCAGTCAGTACACGAGCATTGTATAGATTATGGCGTATCCCTTGGGTAGAGGGAGAAACCAGTTGATAATCCCATGTTGTACCATGTTGTACTGTACCATTACTCTTTATTAATGAAATTTACATTTACCGAAAAAAAAAAAGAAGAAAAAAAAATTGTGCCAAGTATACCATTCACCTTGCATAGGCATTGGCAACAATCCAGCTTCCTGAATACTATTGTTGAAATCTTCCATAGCAATCCTTATATCTCCCGAGATGCCACACACCTCATTAATCTCGCGGACTGCATTGAAATCTCCTCCCACCAGCCATGGAACGTCCGTGCACTATGGGGCAAGGGTTTGTAGAGAATTCCATAGGGCACGTCGACCACTCACTTCAGAAGCACCATAAATAACAGTAATGATAACAATTTCATTGTCAGCCCTATTTGTGACTCGACAATGTATGAATTGTTCACCCAAATCAAGAATATGGACATCAATAGCATTATCATCCCATGCAAGCCATATACGGTTTCCCACATTTGCATAGTCAACAAACCATTTCCATTGAGGTAGTAGAAAAGATTGAATATGCATCACATTAGTAATACGAACGCGAGTTTCAAGGATGCCCAAGAAGAGTAACCTGTATTCCGAGACGAGATCCTTTAAAGCGAGCTGATGGTCTCGTTTATTCAGCCCACGTACATTCCAGACGACAATATTCAGCATGGGTCATGTCCAATGGGGCTGCTTGTATTAGGACCCCTAGATTGCTCATCTGTATCGTCAATAAGATGTAGAGCTTCAAACGCATTATAAATGACTACTTCCTTACCCCGATTATCCTGTCTAGTAGTATTACTTTCAGTAGGGTTATCACCATTCTTCATTCCATTAACCACCTCACAGTCCTGATGCGGCTTCTGTACCCTAACGGGTTCGGTTGTGGCCCGGGCGGTGAAAGGTTTTGGTACATACACAGCCACCGGTGGTTTTGTTGTTTTCTTGGGTTTAGTAAGTGGACATTCCTTAGTCGAGTGCCCCATTGTCATACAATCCAAGCATTTTTTTGGGAGCCATTCGTATTCGACGTCCACTTTGCATGGTGTCTCCCCGCCATCTTCATCTGGAGTCATGATGATGACATGATTTGGTAAATTCTGTGAGACGTCCACCATCACGCATACTCGAGTGAAGTCCAGTCTCGTGCATGATTTGAACCTTCATCCTTCAATGGCGGACGGCAGGTTGAGCCATTTAATCTCGACGAATTTTTACGATTGGCACACACAGTTATTGACAATGGAGATGAGAAGACGGTTCAGAAGTGCGAAAGCTGTATGACATTGGGACACTCTGCCAAAGAGTGTGTTCACAACAAACCAAAACCAGCTAAACCGCAGATCACTGCATATGTACCCAAAATGAGGACGCCACAAGAGCCTGAACGGAGTACGAACCATCCTAGGGAGGATGCTAATGCTACTAGTATACCATCCCGGCCACCACATATGCCTAATCGGAACAAGAGCAAACCACCACCTGCTCCACTAGTAGAAAAGCAGAGAGAGGGACGTGAGCACATTAGAGATGCAACTGGCCCAAGTCGTGAGGAGAGGGGTAAGGCGCTTGTTATATATAATAACTTTGATGCACTTAACCTACTGGATGATACAGATGAGTCGACTCGGGGTCCTAAGCATAGCAGCCCCATAGCTAGTGATCCATGTTAAATACAACAATATGGAATGTTCGGGGCCTGAACAAAAGAGATCATCAGATGGCAGTCAAAGACATTGTTGCTGAGTTCAGGTTACAGTTCCTCGGTCTACTTGAAACTCGTGTTCGTAGTAATAATGCAGCTCAAATTCAATCTTTTCTATTACCCCATTGGAAATGGTATGTGGATTATGGATCTTCTGGTAATCGGGTGTGGATTGCATGGGATGATAATTTTATTGATGTTGAAGTGGTTGAATGTGGAATGCAATTTATTCATTGTCTTGTTAATATTCGTGCAATCCATGAGTCAGTTGTTGTTACTGTCGCTTATGGAGCTACTGAGGTGGTTGATAGGAGAGAGTTATGGAGTGCCTTGGAAAATATAGCTATACAGCGTGCTGATGGACATGGTTGATTGGAGGGGACTTTAATGCAGTTCGCGACCTCAGCAAAGTATGTGGCACATCAGGGGATATCCGAATAGCTATGGAAGACTTTAATGCAGCCATTCAGAATATAGGACTATTACCAGTACCTATGCAGGGAGAGTGGTACAGATGGCACAACCATAGTGCGACACCACGAAACCTCTGGAAAAGACTAGACCGCATGTTGATAAATGATAGATGGATGGCACGATTCCCAAACAAAGTCTACTCGGTCCTTACACCATGCACTTCAGACCACTCACCGATGGTAATATATGGGGATCGACAACAGCAGTATGGAGAGGTATGTTCCGATTCGATAACTACCTCGCTCGTTCACCTGAGTTTATTCCTCGTGTGCAGAATATATGGCAACATAACATTATTGGTACGCCTATGTATGCTGTGAGACGCAAACTCAAAGCATTGAAGCCAATATTCCGTGAGCAAAGGAGAAATAAAGGGGATCCATCGCACAATGTCCAAATGGCGAAAGGGTTTCTTGAAGCAGCACAAGTACTTGTTAGCTCAAGAAGAAGAGATGAGCTATACATACAACTAGAACACTGTTTTCGACTCGTACTGGCCAAAGCAACAAAACTGGAGCAGATTATGCTACAACAACGAGCGAAGATGCAGTGGATGAAGGGAGGTGATCAGTGCTACCGATTGTTCTTTCGGAAGATTGCCCAACGAAGATCATCAAGGAGGATCTTCCAGATCAACGATGACCAGGGATCCACTCACACTGATCCAGAAGAAGTTATTAATCAGTTTGTCACATATTACCAAAACCTCCTAGGGGGAGATAGATGACGAACTATTATTGACATTCGGTTTCTCAGACCGTGGGCTAGGCACATTCTGAGTAATGAGGAATCTACCACTTTCCTGTTACCGTTCACACCAGCAGATGTTAAACAGGCGGTTTTTGACATTGCTGAGGACAAGGCCCCAGGCCCGGACGGATACTCATCGGGCTTCTTCAAAGCAGCATGGCCTATTGTTGGACAGGAAGTGACTTCAGTAGTACTGGACTTCTTTAGTACAGGCCGACTTCTGAAGCAGATAAATACTACAATTTTTGCGCTCATTCCAAAAGTACATTCCCCTATGACGGTTAGTGATTTTCGGCCCATAGCATGGTGTAATGTGCTTTATAAGATCATTACAAAGCTCATTGTCCAAAGGTTGAGTGTGATAATGGACAAACTGATCAGCCCATGCCAAGCGGCATTTGTGCCGGGACGCAGCATTGGAGCTAACATCATGCTAGCACAGGAACTCTTTACGGGTTATAACCAGACTCGTCTACCTCCTAGATGTGCTCTGAAAGTTGATATCCGGAAGCCATATGACACAGTGGATTGGGATTTCTTGATAGTAGTTATAGAGATGTTTGGATTCCCTATTACTTTCGTGAAATGGATTGAGGAGTGTGTGACAACACCTTCATTCTCTATTGGGCTAAATGGGAAGCCCCATGGATTCTTTCGAGGAGCCAGAGGACTTGGGCAGGGTGACCCTTTATCACCCTACCTTTTTGTACTTGTGATGGAAGTCCTACACTTGGGCTTCCTGCAGTTGATTGATCAGGAGGAGAGATTTTCCTATCATTGGAAATGCGAGGCAGCCAGGGTCTTTCAGTTGGGGTTTGCTGATGATGTGATATTATTTTGCCGTGCTGATATGGACTCTCTAAGAATCTTTAAAGCAGGTCTGGATCGTTTTGCCGAATGGTCGGGTCTTAGACTGAACGTGCAGAAAAGCCACCTGATTATCTCACTTTCAGCACAAGCACTGCGTGAGGAGATGTTGGCACTACTTGGATTTCAGGAAGGGGTTCTTTCAATGCGGTATCTGGGGTTACCACTTATATCGTCTCGACTAACAATTGTAGATTGCCGCCCACTATTACTGAAGATTGACAAACGAATTGCTGGTTGGGAAGGTACCATTTTATCTTATGCTGGTAGAGTACAAATTATTAAATCTGTACTTATAGCACTGAGAGTTTACTGGGCATCGGCATTTATATTATCCAAGAAAGTTATTAATGAAATTGAGAAAAGGTTGCGAGCTTTCTTGTGGAAGGGAACAACGAATAGTGGTTACGCCAAGGTTGCGTGGAAGATATATGCCGACCAAAGGAGGAGGGAGGACTTGGGTTCAAGGACATCAGTATCTTGAACCATGCATTGATGACAAAAAAACTATGTGATGTCATTAGATGCGACAAGACATCGATCTGGGTTGATTAGCTGCACCAGGGACGCCTACAACATACCTCCATATGGACAATTACGGACCAAAGAGGCTCATGGGGATGGAGGAAAATCCTCCGATTACGGATTTTTCTCCGAACCATGGTGGACTACCGGATTGGAGATGGGAGGAATTTCCTCTTGTGGCAGGAACCATGGCACCACCTTAGCCCTCTTTGTGAATCTTTCCCACGAGGACCGAGGCTACTTGGAATAGATGAGTCATCCAGACTCAGCACGGTGATTCATGAGGGCGTTTGCCAATGGCCCCTTATCACGGATCTTGAGTGTTTGGAGATAACACATGCACTCCCCATTATTTTTGGAGGGGAATGACCGACCAACAACACAGGCTATTTATGAGATATTTGACCCACCAGGGCCGAAAGTAGACTGGTCTTCACTACTTTCGGGATCACTTAAAATTCCACGTCACAACTTTATTCTATGGCTTGCCATCCAAGGCAAGCTGGCTACGACAGATAAACCATGGCTTGCTCACCTTGGCCCATGTATCCTATGCAATGAAGGACTGACAGAGACACATGCACATTTATTCTTCCAATGCAGATTTAGCGGAAGATGCCTCACGGAAATTCGGAGAACGATACGGTTCTTGTGGCCCAACAAATTGTGGAAAGATGACATTACATGGGCTTCACGGAGATGGAGGGGGTAAACACATCATCAACATGTCTTATAGAGCACTACTTGCATCATGTGTGTACCACATTTGGAAGGAAAGATACCTGAGACAATTCGATCACACTGAGAGGACGCCTACCACCATAGCATTACTGATCATTGAGGACATAAGACAGCGAATCCATAGCATCACACTATCTAGATCATTCAGTACACGTGCATTATTTCGATTATGGCGAATCTCTTGGCCTGTCGAGGGATAAACCATTTTGAGACCATATTGTTGTACTATACCATTTTTACGTAATGAAACTTACTTTTACCGAAAAAAAAACAATCGTGCAAAACAACTAAATATTGAACGTTCATAGAATTCCACGAAACTTGACCCAACCGTTGGTGTAGACCCATGTATTTGTGTGGTACATTTGCTAAGCATAATGATAATTACAAGTTAGTGTAAAAATGTTAACGAACTTGCTTTAATAAACCGTGCAAAACAGCTAAATATTGAACGTTCATAGAATTCCATGAAACTTGACCCAAACGTTGGTCTAGACCCATGTACTTGTGTGGTAAATTTGCTAAGCGTAATAATAAAAACAAGTTAGTATAAAAGGAAAAAGAACTTGCTTTAATAAAACCGTGTGTTGAAAAAAAATGGACTCTCAATTCTCTCTATTTTCTCTCTCACACACTACTACACCAAAAAATACACACACATGCACTTCCAAAGCCCTAACTTCAACCTCGCCGGCCGGAGACGTGGGGACGCCGGCGATGATGATCCAGATGTCGGAGATGTGGCGGACGTCGACGGGCAGAACAAGGAGGCTGCTATGGCTGATTGTGAAGACGAAACGTCTTTTCTCGCGAAGGAAGACGAACGGACGAGAGGTGGTTTGGAGGCGGAATCTGGCGACATTCAAATTCCTTCACAATCGAATGGTGTTGGGGTTGATAAGGGAGAAATTCTGATCGAAAAATATGGTGAAATCTGTTCTGAATCGTCATCCCTAGAACTAGGGTTTAGCGCAACCATTGAAGACGAAAGGTCGCGTGAGGAAGATGAATCAACGCGAGTGAATACCGGTGATCTGGCGATGATTGAGGACGATCTATTGCTTACAGAGGTTGGGGACGGCGTGGGGAAGAATAAAGATAGCATCTTGACCGGTGATAACACTGATGTAAGCCGCCACCATAAACTAGGGTTTGGGGGCGCCTTTTCGAGCTCCTTTCATGGCGGACATACAGCACCCCAGTTTCCCATGGCAGAATTTCTTCGCTTGGCCAATGCAGTGGTGAGGCGAATGCAGTGGTGAGGCAAAATTTCTTCGCTTGGCGCTCATAGAACTCAAACAAAAATGGGAAGCGAAATATGGTGAGGATCGTTCACGCCGGCAATTTCCTTCGTTGTTATTACCTTCAGACTCGCCTCCACTAGTGCAAGGGCTGCGACGAGCCATCAGAGGATCCTTGCGGCCGGCAACGCGTGGAAAGATGGTGGAAATGGGTTGGAAAATGAAAGGGGAGGCTGCTGCGCTTTTTCCGGCGAAAAACCAGTTTGCCAGTGAGAAATTGCTGTCACTGAAATCTGAATGGTTTGCTGGTGCGACGGACGTTCGGGTGTCGGCGACTCAATCTCCGGCGACTTATGCTGACATGGCAGGAGTTGGTGACATGGCAGATGGTAGGTGTGATGATGCAGACGCTGAGATGGAGCATGATGTAAATGCTGACCTCATCAATGATGTAGGGGATGACACAGGCGCTGATGCAGCTGCTGATGTACTGCATGACATCAGCAAAAATATGGAAAAAATGAGTCCTTTTCCTACACAAATGCCATCCTTTCCTACGGGTTTGTTTGTGGGAAACATTCCGTTGAATACAAATTCGAATGTGGACGTGGAAGACAAAATTGCAGACATATTTAATAACTCTTCTCGGAGGGTGCTTTCATATATACCTCCTACAATACAAAATGGTGTAGTGGTTGTGAGACCTACGATGGAAACTATTCGCAACGGATCAACCAAATGGAAGACCACTGCGGTTGGCTATTTTCTTGGGAAACGACCGTATTTTTATCATGTTAAAGATTTTGCCTTCTCCATCTGGCCTGGATTGCGGGAGGTGAAGGCCACGACGAACAGTTTTTTCTTCTTCCAGTTCAAGACAGTTGCATTTATGGAAGAAGCAATTGAAGGTGGACCGTGGTTGTTTCAAGGACAACCAATTGTGCTGCAGAAATGGGAACCAGGGATGGAGATGAGGAAATTACAACATACACAGGTCTCGGTTTGGATTAGACTAAGACACTTACCAGTAGAACTAAGGACAGAGGAGGGCCTCAGTACGGTGGCCAGCAGTATTGGCAAACCTCTATATCTGGATGGGGTTACGAGAGCATGCACGAGACTGGACTTTGCTCGTGTATGCGTAATGTTGGAAGTAAACTCGAAATTGCCTAAACATATCGTCATTATGACGCCTGACGAGGAAGGAGGAGAGACACCATCCTAAAATCTCTTTTATAGCTAGAATCATGTCAAGTTTCAAATTCCTGACTAACTTCTAAACTTTTGATCAACGATGTCTTAGGCTATCACTTATCTTATAGGTGAGCTAGGTTTCATGAATCCAAATGTACCAGCTGTATGACGTTAGGGCACTCGGGGAAGGATTGTGCGCTCAATAAATCCAAACCAATTAAACCACCGGTCGCCGTTTACGTTCCTGAAATGGGACCGACGAGACCACCACCAATGTCTGATCAGGAGATTACACCACCAGCTCGAGAGGTTGATAAGCAGAGAGATGGGCGTGAACCTCCTCGTGGTGGTGGCGTGAGGCCGAGTCGAGAGGAGAAGGGTAAGGAGATTGTCGTATATAACACATTTGATGCTCTACACTTACTTGATGATGTAGATGAGATGTCATGGGTTCCTAATCAAAGCAACCCCACTATTGGTGATCCATGATGAATACAGCCATATGGAATGTTCGTGGCCTGAACAAGAGAGACCATCAGATAGCTGTGAAGGACATGCTGCTGAGTTCAGGTTACAGTTTCTTGGTCTTCTTGAAACTCGTGTTCGTATTAATAACGTAGCAACTATTCAATCTTTCTTATACCACATTGGAAATGGTTTGTGGACTATGGATCGGTTGGTAATCGAGTTTGGATTGCGTGGGATGAAAATTTTATTGATGTTGATGTGGTTGAATGTGGTACACAATTTATCCACTTCATTGTTTATCTACGGTCACTGCGTGAATCAGTGGCCATTATTGTGATTTATGGAGCTACGGAGGTGGCAGATAGGAGGGAGTTATGGGGTTCTTTAGGTTGCCATGCAGAGTGTTGATATCTCGTGGCTTATTGGAGGAGATTTCAATGCGGTGCGAGATCTCAGTGAAATATGTGGAGCATCGGGAGACATTTCAATGACAATGGAAGAATTCAATAGTTGCGTCCAGAATGCGGGTTTGCTACCATTACCCATGCAGGGAGAATGATATACGTGGCATAATTGCAGTGCAAGTCCATGGAATCTTTGGAAAAGATTAGACCGAATGCTGGTTAATGATAGATGGATGGCTAGATTCTCGACATCTTTTTATACTAGCCTTACCCCACGTACTCAGACCACTCACCGCTGGTGTTATACGGTGTTATACATAGGGGTGCCTATGTATGCGGTAACAAGGAAACTCAGATTTGAGTTTTTCACCGGAGATTCAGATTTCGCCGGATTGTGGGCAGATTCCGATGACGGAAAGACAGCCTCCGCCGACGACGACTGATGAGATGCCGGAAGTACAGCAGTCTGACGTGGAACCAGTTGGCAGTGATGTGGAGAAATCTGTGGCTGACATGTCAAATGATGTCATGCATGATGTGGGAGGATCCGCTGATGTCTGCATGATGTGGTTGATGATGTCATGCATGATGTAACTGCTGATGACATCAATGATGTCAGCAATAATGAAGAAAAAACTAGTCCTTTTCCTACACAAGTGCGTTCCTTTCCAATGGGTTTGTTTGTGGGAAACATCCAACTGAATGCAACATCGAATGTGGGCGTTGATGACATGCTGACGCTTTTAATAATTCAACTCGGCGGACTCTGTCTTATATACCTCCTACAATACAAAATGGTGAAGTGGTGGTAAGACCAACAATGGAAGCTATTCGCAATGGATCAATCAAGTGGAAAACCACTGCGATTGGATATTTCCTTGGAAGAAAACCGTACTTTTATCATGTTAAAGAATTTGCCTTTTCCGTTTGGCCTGGATTGAGGGAGGTTAAGGCCACAACGAATGGATTTTTCTTCTTCCAATTCAAGACTGTTGCATATATGGAAGAAGCAATTGAAGGTGGACCGTGGTTGTTTCAAGGACAACCAATTGTGCTGCAAAAATGGGAACCAGGTTTGGTGATGAGGAAATTAAAACATACACAGGTCCCTGTTTGGATAAAATTGAGACACCTGCCGGTTGAATTACGGACAGAGGAGGGCCTGAGTACGGTGGCCAGCGGTATTGGCAAACCCCTATATCCGGATGCAATAACGAGAGCATGCACGAGATTGGACTTCGCTCGGGTATACGTGATGTTGGATGTGAGTTCCAACTTACCTAAACATATTATCATTATGACGCCTGATGAAGAAGGGGGAGAGACACCGTGCAAAATTGATGTGGAGTATGAGTGGATACCTCCAAAATGTACCAGTTGTTTGACGCTAGGACATTCTGCAAAGGATTGTGAGATTCATAAATCATCGAGACCTATTAAACCTCCAGTCACCATTTACATTCCTAAAACGGGACCTGCGAGACCACCACCTGTGCAGGATCAGAAGGAGAGAATACCACCATCTCGAGGAATAGATAAATAGAGAGATGGACGTGAATATTCGTTTGTTGATGGGAGATTGAGTCGAGAGGAGAAGGGGAAGGAACTTGTCGTATATAATACGTTTGATGCTCTACACTTAATTGATGATGCAGATGAGATACCACGGGGTCCTAATCATAGCAGCCCCTTACTTGGTGATCCATGATGAATGCAGCAATATGGAATGTTCGTGGCCTGAACAAAAGAGACCACCAGCTAGCTGTGAAGGACATTATTGCTGAGTTCAAGTTACAATTTCTTGGTCTTCTTGAAACTCGAGTTCGTTTTAATAATGTAGCTGCTATTCAATCTTTCTTACTACCACAGTGGAAATGGTTTGTAGATTATGGTTTGGTTGGTAATCGGGTATGGATTGCGTGGGATGATAATTTCTTAGATGTTTTTTTTTTGGTAAATGTAAGTTTCATTAATAAAGAGTAATGGTACAGTACAACATGTGATCATCAAATGGTTTCTCCCTCAACCCAAGGGATACGCCATAATCTATACAATGCTCGTGTACTGACTGACGAAGTTAAATCAATGCTAAGAATCCTCTGCCTGACATCATCGACAATTAGGATACTCAATGTGGCCGGTGTCCGCTCAGTGTGTTCAAATCTTCTCAAATTTCTCTCCCTCCATATGTGGTAGACACACGATGCAAGTAGTGTACGGTAAGCGCTATAAATAATGTGCTTACCTCTCCATTTCTGCGTCGCCCATTCAATATCTGTTTCCCAATCCCTGTTAGGCCAGTGAAAACGAATCCATCTGCGAATCTCAAAAAGGAATTGACGACTAAATCTGCATTGGAAGAATAAATGTGAATGAGATTCTGTAGCTCCCTCATCGCACAATATGCATACCCCCAGGTGAGATAGCCATGATTTGTCCGTGGTAGGTAGTTTGCCAAGGATTGCGAGCCATAAGATGAATGAATGACGAGGAATCTTCAAGGAGCCCGAAAGTAGTGAAGACCATCCTACTTTCGGCTCAGGGGGATCAAATAATCGATAGAGGGCTTGAGTAGTAGGTTTTCCTTCGTCACATCTCCACACCACCCAATCCTCACCTCCAAGAATAAGCCGTAGGTTATGTGTGATCTCCAAACATTCGAAGTCCGTGATGGTAGGCCATTACCACTCTCCTGCTGAAATCACCGAACTGAGTTTTGCAGATTCTTCAAGTCTAAGATGACATGGACCACGAGGGAACCGCTCAATAAGTGGACCCAAGTGATGCCACGGGTCCTGCCAAACAAAGAATCTATCTCCATTTCCAATCTGGTAATCCACGATAGAGCGAAGAAAAGGACGGAGCCTGAGCATTTTCCGCCATCCCCAAGAACCTCCATGTTCACGGACAGTCCAAATTGATGTGTCCCGTAATCGGTCTTGGTAAAGCCATTGAACCCAGATGGATGTCCTGTCACACCGGATAACATCACATAATTTCTTGCTCATTAATGCGCAATTCAAGGTAGAGATGTCCTTGAACCCGAGTCCCCCCTCATCTGTCGGTCGACACACATCTTTCCAGGCTACCTTGGCGTAGCCACTAGACGTCGTACCCTTACATAGAAAATTCCTCAACCTCTTCTCAATTTCATTGATAACTTTTTTAGGTAGTATGAATGCAGATACCCAGTATAAGCTCAATATCGAAAGTACGGATTTGATGATTTGTACCCGCCCAGCATATGATAACGAAATCCCTTCCCATCCAGTAATGCGTACCCAATTTATCCACTGCCTTGTTTTTATACGATCACTACATGAGTTAGTTGCCCTTACTGTGATTTATGGAGCTTCGGAGGTGGCGGACAGGAGAGAGTTGTGGGGTGCTCTAGAGACTATTGCCATGCAGAATGTTGATGTACCGTGGCTTATTGGAGGGGATTTCAACACGGTGCGAGATCTGAGTGAAGTATGTGGAGCATCGGGTGATATTCGAATGGCAATGGAAGAGTTTAATGGTTGCATTCAAAATGCAGGATTACTACCATTGCCCATGCAGGGAGAATGGTATACATGGCATAACTGCAGTACTAATCCACGGAACCTTTGGAAAAGATTGGACCGAATACTGATTAATGATAGATGGATGGCTCGGTTCCCGACATCAAGTTATACTAGTCTCACCCCACGAACCTCAGATTACTCACCGCTGATACTTAACGGGGATAGTCAACAACAATTTGGAGGTATGTTTCGTTTTGATAATTACCTCACTCTTTCTCCAGAGTTTATTCCCAGTGTGCAACAGACCTGGCAGCATAACATCGTAGGAGTCTCAATGTATGTGGTAACGAGGAAACTCAAAGCATTAAAATCGGTATTTAGAGAACAAAGGAGAAAAAAAGGGCACTTATCGCACAATGTCCAGCTGGCTAAAGGGTTTCTTGAGATGGCACAGTTACTTGTTAGTTCAAACAGACAGGAGGAACTATTCTTACAGCTGGAACAGTGGTGTCGGACTGTCCTAGCTAAAGCAGCCAAACTTGAGCAGAATATGCTTCAACAGCGTGCAAAAATGCAGTGGATGAAAGGGGGCGATCAATGCTCTCGGGTGTTCTTTCGTAAGATATCTCAAAGAAGATCGGCAAGGAGAATCTTACAAATCAATGATGATCAAGGAACTACTCAAATAGAACCAGGAGCAGTAATCAATGAGTTTGTCACGTATTATCAGAATCTTCTCGGGGGGGAACGACGACATGATGTGATAGACCTTCGTTTCCTTCGACCATGGGCTAGACATATAATAAGTGATGAGGACGCTAACTCTTTACTCTTACCATTCACAATAGACGATGTCAAGCAGGCGGTTTTTGACATTGCAAAGGACAAGGCACCGGGGCCGGATGGGTATTCATCGGGTTTTTTCAAAGCCGCATGGACTATAGTGGGGCAGGACGTATCTTTGGCAATGTTGGATTTCTTTAATACAGGCCGACTCCTGAAGCAGATAAATACAACACTTTTGGCACTCATACCAAAGGTACATTCCCCTATGTCTGTTGGTGACTTTCGTCCAATTTCTTGCTGTAATGTGTTGTATAAGATTATCGCAAAACTCATTGTCCAACGGTTAAGTGTAATACTGGACAAACTAATTAGCCCGTGCCAAGCAGCGTTTGTGCCTGGAAGAAGCATTGGAGATAATATCATGCTAGCACAAGAACTTTTTACGGGCTATAATCAGGCCCACAGACCACCCCGGTGTGCTTTAAAAGTGGATATTCGAAAAGCATATGACACGGTGGAGTGGGACTTCATGTTTGCGATGATGGAGTTATTTGGATTCCCTTCTATTTTCATGAAGTGGATTGAGGCGTGTATTACCACACCTTCGTTCTCTGTTGGACTGAATGGGAAACCCCATGGTTTCTTCAAGGGAGCCAGAGGACTTCGGTAGGGTGACCCTCTATCACCATACTTGTTCGTGCTTGTGATGGAAGTCTTACACTTGGGTTTTCTACAGTTGATTGACCAGGATGAACTATTCTCATTTCATTGGAAGTGTGATACTGCCAAGATCTTCCAGTTGGGATTTGCTGACGACTTGCTATTATTCTGTCGAGCTGATATGGATTCTATCAGAATCTTTAAAACAGGATTGGATCGATTTGCTAAATGGTCGGGGCTCAGACTAAACGTGCAGAAAAGCCAGCTTATAATATCACGTTCAGCACAAGGATTACGCGAGGAGATGCTGGCAGCACTCGAATTTCAAGAAGGAGTCTTACCATTGAGGCATTTGGGACTACCTCTTTTATCTTCTCGATTAACAATTGCTGATTGTCGTTCTTTATTATTGAAAATTGATAAAGGTATTGCTGGCTGGGAGGGTATGACTATTTCAGATGCTGGTAGAGTACAAATTATTAACCACTTATCGAGCAATTCCCTCGTGGTCCAAATCATCTTGGTATTGAAAAATCAGCAAAACTCAGTTCGGTGATTTCAGCAGGAGAGTGGCATTGGCCCCCCATCACGGACTTTGAATGTTTGGAAATCACACATAACCTGCCGGTTATCTTTGGAGGAGAGGACCGAGTGGTATGGAGATTTGACGGAGGGCAGCCTACTACCTAGGCCCTCTACCGATTATTTGACCCCCCTGAGCTGAAAGTAGAGTGGTCTTTGCTACTTTCGGGCTCGCTGAAGATACCTCGTCATTCGTTCATTTTATGGCTCGCAATACTTTTTTTTTTTTGGTAACGGTAAATTTCAAAAATGAAAAATATGGTACAGTACAACAATTAATTGGGTATTCTCTCGACAGGCCAAGGGATAGGCCATAGTCTATATAGAGCACATGTACTAATCGAACTAGAAAGATTTAGACTCAATATCCTCTGCCTAACATCGTTAATAATAAGGAAGCCAATACATTAGGGGGGTGCTCAATCTGCTGGAACCGTCTGGAATTTCTTTCTCGCCACAAATGGTAAACGAATGACCCAAGTAATGCTTGGTATGCTGCATTAATGATATGCTGCCCTCTCCATTTCCTCACTGCCCATTCCACATCCATTGCCCATGTGCGATTGGGCCTGCGAATCGAATAATTTCCCGTATGGCTATAAGGCATCTTCTGCTGAATCGGCATCGGAAGAATAAGTGATTATGCGTCTCGGTTGCTTCTTCATCACATAGAATACACCCTCCAATATGTGAGAGCCAATGGCTCGCAATACTTGGCAAACTACCATCCACGGATAAACCATGGCTATCTCATCTTGGAGTGTGCATCTTGTGCGAGGAGGGAACTACGGAATCTCATTCACACTTATTCTTCCGATGCAGATATAGTCGTCAGTGCCTGCTTGAGATTCGCATACGGATTCGATTTCACTGGCCCAACAGGGATTGGGCAATGGATATTGAGTGGGCGACGCGGAAATGGAGAGGTAAGCACATTGTCAATATCGCTTACCGTACACTACTTGCAGCATGTGTCTACCACATATGGAGGGAAAGGAATTTGAGGAGATTTGAACACACTGAGAGGACACCAGCCACTTTGAGCATCCTGATCACTGATGATGTCAAACACAGAATTCTTAGTGTCAATTTACCTTCAACAATCAGTACACGAGCATTGTATAGATTATGGCGTATCCCTTGGGTTGAGGGAGAAACCAATTGAAGAACACATGTTGTACTATACCATTACTTATATTAATGAAATTTACATTTACCAAAAAAAAAAAAAAGAGTACAAATTATTAAATCTGTACTCATGTCACTGAGTTTATATTGGGCGTCGGCGTTCATCTTGCCAAAGGAAGTTACAAATGAAATTGAGAAGAAGCTGAGAACTTTCTTGTGGAAGGGGACAACAACCAGTGGTTACGCCAAGGTAGCCTGGAAAGATTTATGCCGGCCGAAGGATGAGGGAGGATTACGACTCAAGGATATTTCCATCTTGAATCGTGCATTAATGACTAAGAAGCTTTGTGATATTATTAGGTGCGATAGAACCTCGATCTGGATTGAATGGCTTTACCAGGGTCGGCTACGAGACACTTCCATATGGACGATTAAGGAGCATGGAGGCTCATGGGGATGGCGAAAAATTCTTAGGCTACGGGTTTTTCTCCGCCCTATGGTGGACTATCAGATCGGTGATGGGATGAGATTTTATCTGTGGCAGGACCCGTGGCATTATCTTGGCCCTCTAAGTGACACATTTCCACGGGGATCGAGACTACTCGGATTGGAGGAGTCAGCTAAACTCAGTATGGTGATCAGTGGCGGAGAGTGGCATTGGCTTCCTATCACTGATTTTGAGTGTTTGGAGATTACACATGCATTACCCACAATCCATGGAGGGGAGGACCGCATTGTTTGGAGATTTGATCATGGACAATCTACAGCCCAGGCTCTTTACAGACTATTTGATCCAC
The DNA here is from genome assembly GCF_026168435.1 of Sesamum indicum. Taxonomy (NCBI): domain Eukaryota; kingdom Viridiplantae; phylum Streptophyta; class Magnoliopsida; order Lamiales; family Pedaliaceae; genus Sesamum; species Sesamum indicum. The sequence goes on along the minus strand of NC_142664.1, from coordinate 14,148,722 downwards.
CAGGACCGAAAGTAGGCTGGTCTTCGCTACTTTCGGGATCACTGAAGATACCACGCCATTTATTGAGCCTATGGCTTGCTATACTTGGCAAGTTGGCCACGACGGACAAACCATGGCTAGCCCACTTGGGCCCTTGTACTCTGTGCAATGAGGGAGCAACGGAAACACATGACGACTTATTCTTCCAGTGCAGATTTAGTCGACAATGCCTCACTGCAATTCGGAGAATGGTACGATTTTCTTGGCCCAATAGAGACTGGATAACAGACATTGCATGGGCTTCCCGAAGATGGAGAGGTAAACACATTGTTAACATGTCATATCGAGCACTTTTAGCATCATGTGTTTACCACATTTGGAAGGAGCGAAACTTGAGACGATTCGAGCACACCGAAAGGACACATAGCACCATTGCTTTGTTGATAGTTGAGGATAGTAGACAACGGATCCATAGCATTACTTTAAAAAGTTCAGTCAGTACACGAGCCTTATATAAACTATGGCGTATCCCTTGGCCTGTCGAGGGAGAAACCAACTGATGATCACATTGTTGTACTGTACTACTTTGTTACTTAATGAAACTTACATTTACCAAAAAAAAAAAAAAAAAAAAACAAGGAAACTCAAAGCACTAAAACCAGTGTTTAGAGAGCAGAGGAGGAACAAGGGGGACTTATCTCAAAAAGTCCAACTGGCTAAAGGGTTTCTTGAGATGGCGCAAGTACTCAGTTCAAACAGACGAGATGAACTATTCTTACAGCTAGAACACTGCTGCCGGATTGTACTAGCTAAAGCAGCCAAACTTGAATAGATTATGCTTCAATAGCGTGCAAAAATGCAGTGGATGAAACAGGGTGACCATGCTCCCGAGTGTTCTTTCGAAAGATAGCCCAAAGGAGATCGGCAAGGAGAATTTTACAAATCAATGATGATCATGGAGTTACCCACGCTGACCCAGAAGTAATAATCAATGAGTTTATCACTTATTACCAAAATCTTCTTGGTGGGGAACGTCGACGAACTGTGATAGATCTGCATTTCCTTCGGCCATGGACTAAACACTTTTTGAGTGAAGAGACACCAACTCTTTACTCTTGCCATTCACACCAGCGGATGTCAAGCAGGCGGTTTTTCATATTGCTGAGGATAAGGCACCGGGCCCGGAGGAGGTGATCTTGGCGGTGCTGGATTTCTTTAATATGAACCGACTTCTAAAGCAGATAAATACTACACTTTTGACACTCATACCAATGGTACATTCCCCTATGACTGTTGGCGACTTCCGTCCTATCTCATGCTGTAATGTGTTGTACAAAATTATTGCCAAGTTAATTGTCCAACGGTTGAGTGTGATTCTGGACAAACTCATTAGTCCATGCCAAGCAGCGTTTGTAACCGGACGTAGCATTGGAGACAATATTATGTTGGCACAGGAGCTTTTTACGGGATATAACCAAGCCCACCGACCACCCCGGTGTGCTTTAAAAGTGAAAATTCGGAAAGCATATGATACGGTGGAGTGGGACTTCTTGATTGCTGTGATGAAGTTATTTGGGTTCCCTTCTACTTTCGTGAAGTGGATTGAGGCATGTGTTACAACACCCTCTTTCTCTGTTGGGTTGAATGGTAAACCCCATGGTTTCTTTCAAGGGGCCAGAGGGCTTCGACAGGGTGATCCTCTTTTGCCTTACTTGTTCGTGCTTGTGATGGAAGTCCTACACCTAGGTTTATTACAGTTGATTGATCAGGATGAATTATTTTCCTTCCATTGGAAGTGTGATACTGCCAGGATTTTTCAGTTGGGATTTGTTGATGATTTATTGTTATTCTGTCAAGCTGATATGAATTCCATTGGAGTTTTAAGACAGGATTGGATCGATTTGCTGAGTGGTCGGGGCTAAAGCTAAACGTGCAGAAAAGCCATCTTATTATTTCACGGTCAGCACAAGGACTACGCGAGGAGATGCTGGCAGCACTTGGGTTTCAAGAAGGGGTCCTACCACTAAGGTATTTGGGACTACCTCTTATATCTTCGGTAATGGTAAATCGGCCGCCCAGCATATGATAACGACATACCCTCCCATCCCGCAATACGTGCATCAATTTTGGACAGAAGTGGCTGACAGTCAGATATAGTCAATCTAGATGAAATTAAAGGAAGGCCCAAGTACCTCATCGGGAGATGTCCCTCCTGAAATCCCAAGATCGATAGCAACTGATCTTTCCTTTCTTGTGCAGACCGGGATATAATAATGTGACTCTTTCGAATATTCAATCGGAGGCCCAACCATTCTGCAAATCGGTCCAGTCCCACCTTAAGGACTCTAACAGAGTCCAAATCAGCTCTACAGAATAGCAGGAGATCATCCGCGAATCCCAATTGGAATACCCTTGCTGGCTCACACTTCCAGTGATATTTTAATTGCATATCCTGCTCAATTAATTGCATATAACCAATATGTAGAACTTCCATAACAAGCACAAACAGGAAGGGGGATAAAGGATCTCCCTGACGTAGACCTCTAGCTCCAGCAAAGAACCCATGTGGAGTTCCATTAAGACCAACCGAAAAAGAGGTCGTCGAGATACACTCCTCAATCCACCTTGTGAAGGTTGGTGAAAACCCAAATAGCTGTAAAGTCGCCACAAGGAAGTCCCACTCAATCGTGTCATAGGCCTTCCTGATATCCACCTTCAATGCACATCTTGGGGGGAGTCGCGCCTGATTATATCCCATAAACAGTTCTTGGGCTAGCATAATATTGTCACCAATGCTTCGTCCCGGGATGAATGCTGCCTGACAAGGGCTAATTAACTTGTCCAGAATCCGACGAAGATCGATTCTCCGGTGAAGTACTCAAACCAGTAACCGCAGTAGTATTGTTCATCTCATCCGCCTGTTTCCCAGTCAGAATGTTGCGACGCGGCGGAATAGAGCATCGCCAAGGGTTTCGGAATCTGATATACCACGGCGCAGCCACAGATCTGTAACTTCGACCGAATTTAGCTTCCCATCGGATTTTGAGATTGTTGAGTGCTTCCATTTATGTCTCATCTCCGTCCAAAACCTTATTTACAAGCATCATAAATTCCTCAAAATTGAATTCGGCCGGCGAACGACTTCCAGTGCTTCCACCATTAACGGCTTTAGAAGTAGCACCGTCAATGAACCCTATTTTAGATTTCTCATGTACAGTCGTCAAGCTGCGATTTTTTTCCATGGTTGATTTTTTTCCATCTCCTTCAATAGTTTTGCAGCCCTCAGTTGTCAAAAAAATCTCATCATGCGTCAGTTTTTTTGTTTGTGTCCGTTCATCTTCCCCAGCCGCACGTTTTCCAGAAAACCCTAGTTTTTGCTGTACTTCGAAATCCTTCATACTCAGGCCTAAATCCATGTTTTTTCGCATCAAAATTTCGTTTTCGTCCTCTGCAATCCTTGGATCGTCTTCCCCCATCGTTTGTTTGGCAGATCTGGACAGAATCGCTTCATCTTCCATATGTGTCTGTTCGGTTTCCTTGGTGGCGCAAAACCCTAGTTTACAGATGATGAAACAGTGTACCCAATCTCTCCTTTTCCGGCCAGAAATCTGCTTTTGCCTTCGCCAATACCATGCGACGAAGGATTGGAGTCTTCCTCTTCCAATCGTTCACTCATCGTCTTCTCGGGTTCTGCCGGAGAAACATGATGTTCGCCGGAAATATGACTAACTTCTCGCTGGCCATCATCACCTTCCCCCTCGCCATCGGCCGGAGCCCCCTCCTCATCGCCGGCCGGTGATTTTGTGGCTAGGGCATGTGTGTGTGTGTTTAGTGGTGTACTAGTGTGTGTGAGAGAATAGAGAGAATTTTGAGAGTACATTTTTTTAGAGAGAGAATTTTTGCGTAAATACCTCATTGGAAATGGTTTATGGATTATGACAATATTGAAAATCGGATATGGATTGCTTGGGATTATAACTATACTGATGTGGATATTATTGAGGTGGGAAACCAGTTTATACAATGCCGTGTCACTATTAGAGCATTACAAGAGTATGTTGATATTACTATTGTGTATGGTGCTACTGAGGTCTCTGATAGGCGAGAATTATGGGCCTCACTAGAATCCTTAGCTGTCCAATGCATTAATATTCCCTGGCTGGTTGGAGGTGACTTCAATGCAGTCAGGGATCTTAGTGAGGTATGTGGTACGTCGGGAGATATAAGAGTGGTGATGGAGGAATTTAATACGTGCCTACAGAATACTGCGCTTTTGCTACTACTGATGCTGGGTGAATGGTACGCATGGCATAATTGTAGTGCTAGCCCTCGCAACCTGTGGAAGCGACTTGATCGTATGCTAACCAAATGATACATGGACTTTGCGGTTTCCATCAGTATTCTACCAATGCCTCACTCCACGGACATCGGATCACTCGCCGATGGTGGTTAATGGGGATAATCAGCAGCGATTTCGAGGTATGTTTCGGTTTGACAACTTCCTTACTCTATCACCAGATTTTATTCCTAGCGTGCAGAGTATATGGCAGCAACAAATAGTGGGAGTGGAAAACCGTGTGGCAAAGGATGTGGAAGGGAATGACATCATCGCTGATGTCACATCTGCAGCTACAGTTGACCTGTTGACTAATGACGTCACTGTTGACTCTGTTGACGTCAGCAGTGATGTCAGCCTGCGAAATAGCTTGAAAAAAATGCTTCCTTCTCTTGCGAATCATGCTCCGACGGGGTTATTTATTGGCAACATTCCATTACATGAACATGGGAACTCAGTAATTGATATCAAAATAACCCAAGACTTCAATAATTCATCTCAAAAAACGCTCTCATATATAGTCCCATTGACGCAAAATGGTGAGGTTGTGGTTCGTCCATCCTTAGATACTGTGCGTGATGGAGCTAAGCGTTGGAAAACTACTGCAGTTGGATACTTTTTGGGAAAGCGGCCGTATTACCATCATCTGAAGGAATATGCGCATTCGGTCTGGCCCGATTTACAAGAGGTAACCGCGACAGCTAATGGTTTTTTCTTCTTTCAATTTAAAAATGTCATTGCCATGGAAGAGGTGATAGAAGGCGGACCATGGCTGTTCCAAGGGCAGTCAATAGTACTCCAGAAGTGGGAACCGGGTATGGCTATGAGGAAACAGAAGCATACACAAATACCTGTATGGATTAAACTTCGGCACTTACCTATGGAATACTGTACAACAGAAGGATTGAGTACAGTTGCAAGTGGAGTGGGCAAGCCCCTATATCCAGATGCGATAACAAGGGCATGCATGAGACTGGATTTCGCTCGTGTATGCGTGATACTAGATGTTACACAGAAGTTGATAAACCATGTCATAATCATGACACCGAATGAGGATGGAGGGGAAACACCGTGTAAGATAGATGTCGAATACAAATTGCTACCTCCGAAACGTATGAGTTGTATGATGATCGGACATATGACGAAAGATTGTGCAATGAATAAACCCCTTAAATCCACTAAACCACCGGTAGCTGTGTATGTGCCGAAAGCTATCATTCCCCAAACGCAATTGGCGAATGAAAGGAAAGCTAAAATGAGAGCTGGTACTTCAAGAAACGAGGAGAAACAAAACGATAGGGGTACGGCAGTGCCTTCTCGTGGAGGTGGATTGAAGGCAAGTCGTGAGGAGAAGGGTAAGGAGATAGTAGTATATAATACATTCGATGCTCTACACTTAATTGACGATGCAGATTATATAGCCCGGGGTCCTAATCAATGCAGCCCCATACTTCATGATCCATGTTGAACACAGCAATCTGGAATGTTCGTGGCCTGAATAAAAGAGACCATCAACAAGCAGTGAAGGACATCGTTGCTGAATTCAGGTTACAATTTCATGGTCTTCTTGAAACTCGGGTTAGTATTAATAATGCAGCTCAAATTCAATCTTTTCTATTACCCCATTGGAAATGGTATGTGGATTACGGATCTTCTGGTAATCAGGTGTGGATTGCATGGGATGATAATTTTATTGATGTTGAAGTGGTTGAATGTGGAATGCAATTTATTCATTGTCTTATTAATATTCGTGCAATCCATGAGTCAGTTGCTGTTACTGTCGCTTATGAAGCTACTGAGGTGGTTGATAGGAGAGAGTTATGGAGTGCCTTGGAAAATATAGCTATTCATTGTGCTGATATCCCATGGTTGATTGGAGGGGACTTTAATGCAGTTCGCGACCTCAGCGAAGTTTGTGGCACATCAGGGGATATCCGAATAGCTATGGAAGACTTTAATGCAGCCATTCAGAATACAGGATTACTACCAGTACCCATGCAAGGAGAGTGGTACACATGGCACAACCATAGTGCGACAGCACGGAACCTCTGGAAATGATTGGACCGCATGTTGATAAATGATAGATGGATGGCACGATTCCCTAACACATTCTACTCGGTCCTTACACCACGCACTTCAGACCACTCACCGATGGTAATATATGGGGACCGACAACAGCAGTATGGAGGTATGTTCCGATTCGATAACTACCTCGCTCGTTCACCTGAGTTTATTCCCTTGTGCGGAATATATGGCAACATAACATTGTTGGTACGCCTATGTATGCTGTGGCACGCAAACCCAAAGCACTGAAACCAATATTCCGAGAGCAAAGGAGAAATAAAGGGGATCTATCGCACAATGTTCAAATGGCGAAAGGGTTTCTTGAAGCAGCACAAGTTCTTGTTAGCTCAAGAAGACGAGATGAGCTATTCATATAACTAGAACACTGTTGTCGACTCGTACTGGCCAAAGCAACAAAACTGGAACAAATTATGCTACAACAACGAGCGAAGATGTAGTGGATGAAGGGAGGTGATCAGTGCTCCCGAGTGTTCTTTCGGAAGATTACCCAACGAAGATCATCAAGGAGGATCTTCCAGATCAACGATGACCAGGGATCCACTCACACAGGTCCAGAAGAAGTTATTAATCAGTTTGTCACATATTACCAAAACTTGCTAGGGGGAGATAGACGACGATCAATTATTGACATTCGATTTCTCAGACCGTGGGCTAGGCACATTCTAAGTAATGAGGAATCTACCGCTTTACAGTTACCGTTCACACCAGCAGATGTCAAACAGGCGGGTTTTGACATTGATGAGGACAAAGCCCCAGGCCCGGACGGATACTCATCGGGCTTCTTCAAAGTAGCATGGCCTATTGTTGGACAAGAAATGACTACGGCAGTACTGGACTTCTTTCGTGCAGGCCGACTTCTGAAGCAGATAAATACTACACTGTTGGCGCTCCTTCCAAAAGTACATTCCCCTATGACGGTTAGTGATTTCGGCCCATAGCATACTGTAATGTGCTTTATAAGATCATTGCAAAGCTCATTGTCCAAAGGCTGAGTGTGATAATGGACAAACTGATCAATCCATGCCAAGCGGCATTTGTGCCGGGACGCAGCATTGGAGATAACATCATGCTAGCACAGGAACTCTTTATGGGTTATAACCAGACTCGTCTACCTCCTAGATGTGCTCTGAAAGTTGACATCCGGAAGGCATATGACACAGTGGATTGGGACTTCCTGATAGTAGTTATGGAGATGTTTGGGTTCCCTAGTACTTTCGTGAAGTGGATTGAGGAATGTGTGACAACACCTTCATTCTCTATTGGGCTAAATGGGAAGCCCCATGGATTCTTTCGAGGAGCAAGAGGACTTCGGCAGGGTGACCCTCTATAACTCTACCTCTTTGTACTTGTGATGGAAGTCCTCCATTTGGGCTTCCTGCAGTTGATTGATCAGGAAGAGAGATTTTCCTATCATTGGAATGCGAGGCAGCCAGGGTCTTTCAGTTGGGATTTGCTGATGATGTGATATTATTTTGCCGTGCTGATATGGACTCTCTAAGAATCTTTAAAGCAGGTCTGGATCGTTTTGCCGAATGGTCGGGTCTCAGACTGAACGTGCAGAAAAGCCACCTGATTATCTCACGTTCAGCACAAGCACTGCGTGAGGAGATGTTGGCGCTACTTGGATTTCAGCAAGGGATTCTTCCAATGAGGTATCTGGGGTTACCACTTATATCGTCTCGACTAACTATTGCAGATTGCCGGCCACTATTACTGAAGATTGACAAACGGATTGCTGGTTGGGAAGGTACCAGTTTGTCTTATGCTGGTAGAGAACAAATTATTAAATCTGTACTTACAGCAATGAGTGTTTATTGGGCATCGGCATTTATATTACCCAAGAAAGTTATTAATGAAATTGAGAAACGGTTGCGAGCTTTCTTGTGGAAGGGAATGACGAATAGTGGTTATGCCAAGGTTGCGTGGAAAGATATATGCCGACCAAAGGAGGAGGGAGGACTTGGGTTCAAGGACATCAGTACCTTGAACCGTGCATTGATGACAAAAAAACCATGTGACGTCATTAGATGCGACAGGTCATCGATCTGGGTTGATTGGCTGCACCAGGGACACCTACAACATACCTCCATATGGACGATTATGGACCAAAGAGGCTCATGGGAATGGAGGAAAATCCTCCGTTTAAGGATTTTTCTCCGAAATATGGTGGACTACCGGATTGGAGATGTGAGGAGTTTCCTCTTGTGGCAGGATCCATGGCTCCACCTTGGCCCTCTTTGTGAATCTTTCGCACGAGGACCGAGGCTACTTGGAATAGATGAGTCATCCACACTCAACACGGTGATTCATGAAGGAGTTCGGCAATGGCCCCTTATCACGGATCTTGAGTGTTTGGAGATCACACATGCACTCCCCACTATTCTTGGAGGGGAAGACCGTATAATTTGGAGATTTGAGAATGATCAACCAACAGCACAGGCTATTTATGAGTTATTTGACCCACCAGGATCGAAAGTAGACTGGTCTTCACTACTTTCGGGATCACTTAAAATTCCACGTCACAACTTTATTCTATGGCTTGCCTTCCAAGGCAAGTTGGCTACGACAAATAAACCATGGCTTGCTCACCTTGGCCCATGTATCCTATGCAATGAAGATTTGACAGAGACACATGCACATTTATTCTTCCAATGCAGATTTAGCCGAAGATGCCTCACGGAAATTCGAAGAACGATACAGTTCATGTGGCCCAATAGTGAGTGGAAAGATGACATTACATGGGCTTCACGGAGATGGAGGGGTAAACACATCATCAATATGTCTTATAGAGGACTACTTGCATCATGTGTGTACCACATTTGGAAGGAAAGAAATCTGAGACGATTCGATCACACTGAGAGGACGCCTACCACCATTGCATTACTGATCATTGAAGACATAAGACAGCGAATACATAGCATCACACTATCTAGATCAGTCAGTACACGTGCATTATTTCGATTATGGCGAATCCCTTGGCCTGTCGAGGGATAAACCATTTTGGGACCATATTGTTGTACTGAACCAATTTTACTTAATGAAACTTACTTTTACAGAAAAAAACAAATAGTGGGAGTGCCTATGTTCTCAGTCACCCGCAAACTCAAGGCACTCAAACCTATTTTTGGAGAACAGAGGAGAAATAAAGGGGATCTTTCTCACAATGTTGAGTTGGCAAGGGGGTTCCTGGAGCAGGCCCAAGTGCTGGTAAGCTCGAACAGACAGGATGAGCTTCTTCTTCTGTTGGAGCACTGCAGTCGGCTTGTGTATGCTAAGGCGGCCGAATTGGAGAGGATCATGCTGCAGCAGAGGGCAAAGATGGAATGGATGAAGGGTGGTGACCAGTGCTCCAGAGTGTTTTTTCGTAAAATTGCCCAAAGAAGGACTGCTAGACGGATCATGCAAATTAATGATGCCCAAGGAATTACAATTACGGAACCAAATGCAGTAATACATGAATTTATCTCCTATTATCAATCCTTACTAGGGGGAGACAGGCGTCAGAGGGTGATGGACCTTCGGTTTCTTCGACCTTGGGCGAGGCATATCATAACAACTGAGGAGGCAGGCCACCTACTTGAACCGTTCAGTGCAGAGGATATAAAAAAAGCTGTTTTTTACATCGGCGAGGATATAGCACCTGGACCTGATGGGAATATCAGGATTCTATAAAAAAGCATGGCCGGTGGTGGGACAGGAGATAACGAAGGCAGTACTGGATTTCTTTTCTACGGGAAAGCTTCTTAAACAGATTAATAGCACAATATTGACGGTTATCCCCAAGGTACACTCTCCCACATCTGTTGCAGATTTTCGCCCTATCTCCTGCTGTAACGTACTTTATAAAATCATTGCTAAACTTATTGTCCAAAAATTGAGTGTGATATTGGACAAGATTATCAGCCCCTGCCAGGCAGCGTTTGTCCCTGGCCGGAGCATAGGGGATAATGTTATGTTAGCACAGGAACTCTTCACTAGTTACAATCAGGCCCGACTCCCACCGAGATGTGCTTTGAAAGTTGACATTCGGAAGGCGTAAGACACTGTCGAATGGGATTTCCTACTATCGGTGCTTCAGCTTTTCGGTTTCCCAGAAACTTTCAGTCGATGGGTTGAGGAGTGTATCAGTTCACCTTCCTTTTCGGTGGGGATGAACGGAAAGCCACATGGATATTTTGCGGGTGCCAGAGGGCTTTGACAGGGCGACCCCTTATCACCATATCTCTTCGTCCTTGTGATGGAGGTTCTACATATGGGAATACTACAGCTGATCGAGCAGGACATGAACTTCGCATTCCATTGGAAGTGTGACGATCTTAGAATCTTCCAACTGTGGTTTGCTGATGACTTACTCCTATTCTGCCGGGCCAATACTGCATCTGTTCGGGTCTTCAAATCCGGATTAGATAGATTTGCTGATTGGTCGGGGTTACGCCTCAATGTTGAAAAAAGCCACATCATCATATCCCGATCAGCCCAGAACATACGAGAGGAGCTACTTGCGGTGTTGGGGTTTCAGGAAGGCCACTTACCGATGAGGTATCTGAGTTCTTATCAAAAATTGACGAAGTCAAATGAAAAGGATTCCAATTTCACGTCTTAACTTAAATGAAATGAGCGGACTATAATCGGCAGTATTCTAAGAGATAGATAGTATGGTAGAAAGAAGGATTCATCTATTTCTTTCTACCATACTATCTATCTCTTAGTCTATATAGTCTATAAGGGTGTAATCTAGAATAAAGATAAAGGAAAATATATTCTAATAAAATTTCATATAAACAAATATGTTTTTAAATTGCGTCATATATTGAATTGTGGGGTTAAATTAATATATTTATAGTAAAATACATATAAACAAATATGTTTCAACTTATTTAATTATTGTTTCAAAAATTAAAAAGTGAAAATGAATATAAACAAATAGGCTACTAGTTTATTATTATTATTTATAAATTAAAAATATCCAAAAACAACCATTGATCTCTTCTCGATTATCTATCGCCGACTGCCAACCATTACTGTGTAAGATCGATACACGGATCAATGGTTGGGAGGGATTGGCACTGTCATATGCCGGCAGGGTACAAATCATTAAGTCTGTTCTTGTGGCTATGGGTGTCTATTGGGCTTCAGCATTTATTTTGCCAAAAGGGGTCATTAAAAACATTGAGAAGCGATTGCGAGCCTTCTTATGGAGAGGTACGGGAAATAGTGGATACCCTAAAGTTGCATGGAAGGAGATTTGCAAACCGAAGGAGGAGGGAGGCCTTGGCCTTAAGGATATGGGAACTCTTAATCGAGCATTGATGTGCAAAAAACTCTGTGAAGTCATCCGATGTGATAGGACTTCTATTTGGGTCGAGTGGCTGCGGCATGGCAGACTACGGGATGATTCGATATGGACTATCCCGGAGAATCGTGGACCATGGGGATGGAGAAAAATGTTGAGGTTGAGAGGCTGGTTACGCTCAGTGGTGGAATATCGCATTGGTGATGGAAGTGATTTTTTCTTATGGAAGGATCCCTGGCATCACCTTGGGCCCCTCCTTGACAGATTTCCGTGGGGACCCAACAATTTGGGATTGCATGAGTCTACCATGCTAAGCTCGGTTATCTGTGAGGGTCATTGGCACTAGCCATTGATCACGGACAGGGAATGCATGGAGATTACACACGTGCTGCCTCGGATCCATGGGTGATAGGAATATCGAGGGCGTCCAACAAGCAAAAGAAATTCAAGATCCAATGGACCAAGATTTAACCATTGGAAGTGGGCTAATGACAAGAGAAAGGTTGAAGAGAATGCAAGAAGTAATTCAAGCCCAATCCAACTTAGTCCTTGCTAATGGGATCAAGTCACAATTGGAGGCCCAAACTGTGAGCTTAATTTCATTAATTCAAGCCCAAGGAAGCCCACAATAGGAGCCCAACTCGTCAAGTGCAGCCATGTGGTCAAAAGAGACCTTTCAACTACATTCAAAGTGCATTTATACACCAATTCTCGGATTCACATGGTCATGCATGGGTTTTACTCGGTTATGACCAAGAATGCATAGTTTTTAGTTATTTTTGACCAAGTATTGAATGTACGTCCACCAAGGAGTCACTTGGGGATATGAAAGGTTAATTTGGAAGTGTTTTAGGCCTATAAAAGGCACATACCAGCCATGCATGCGGGATACAATTGAAATATTCAAGAATTGATCTAGTTTATAAAATATTGAGTGTTCTCTTACTTTGGAGAGTTATACACTTGTTTTAGCTTTTGTGAAACCTTTGCTTTGTCAATCTAGTCTATTAGATTGGTGATTCAAATTCACATAGCCTCCAATTCGTACTCGACCCAAGTGTGTCGTTGTGTGGATTGGTTTACTCGTGCTCGTGGTTGGTTGAATGTTCTAAGTAGTAGGTCACGTTCATATAACGTGGTTGACTATTTACATTCCTCAGGTCACGAACCACTTTATCCATTTCTAGCCTACGCCGTAAAGATCGGGCCACCAATGGTCAATACCATATCATGTGGTATCAGAGCCTAAGTTGATACGGTAGGCTTTCTTTATTTCATTTGATTTACCTTGAATCTTTTATCTACCACCACAATCTTCCGTACCTCCCCCCTGTTGTTATATTTAAAAAAAACTAAAGAAAAACAGCAAAAAGAAAAGCTCAAAAAAAAAGGAGAGCAGCAAAAAAAAAAAATAGAAACAAAAAAAAATCGTTCATCACTTTACTTTGCTATTATCTTTGTAAGCCAATTGGTCTTCATTTCCCCAGTTATACCGAACTTCTTTAGACCTTTCTCTAGCTACGGGTGAGTGTGAAGCGTCCACATACGCATACTTGGTTGAGAAAAGAATTGGCATTTGTGTTTGAGTCACTAGATAAAGCATTGAGTTTCACAAGAGCTTAGATTAGAGAGTGTTGAGTGAAGTGAGACTATAATTGAGGGCCAAAATTGTGAGCCTATTAAGTGAGGAGTGAAACACGAGGGGAAAAATAAAGAGAGAATAAAAGAGTGTGGCAAGAATTTGGTGAGGTTCCTATAAAAACACAAAAAAAAAAAAAAACATTTTACTAAATGGCAGAAAATCGAGATAAAGGAGTTGCTCAAGCAAGTGATGACAACAACTCGGGACAAACGATGCAAGGTGGGGTCAATGCATTCCATATGCAAGCCTTAGTAAGCCACTTTGAGAAGTTGCTTGACCGTAAACTAGAAGGACTTCATGAAAGATTGGATCAAGTAGAGAATCAAGTAGCCGGTCCAAGAGCTACAAATCAAAGACATGTTGTAAATCCACGTCCTCAACCCCCTATTTATAATGAGTATTTGGAGGATCCAAGCGATGGAGAAGAATATGAGGACATTCGGCCAAGAGATAGACCGAGACGACCTAGAGAAGAAGACGGTGGCTTAGGAGGAGTTAAGGTCACCATTCCTTCATTTAAAGGAAAGAGTGATCCCGAAGTGTATTTAGAGTGGGAGATGCGTGTCGAGCAAATCTTTTCATGCCACAACTACTTGGAGAGTAAAAAGGTAAAACTCACAGCCCTTGAGTTTACTGATATGCTCTTGTTTGGTGGGATCAAATGCAAAAGGAACGGGTTAGGAATGGTGAACGTCCCATCACAACATGGGAAGAGATGAGAGCAACCATGAGGAGAAGGTTCGTTCCATCCTATTATCGTCGTGAGCTTCACAACCATCTCCAACGTCTTACTCAAGGTTCTAAAAGTGTTGATGAGTACTACAAGGAGATGGAGATTGCCATGATTCGAACTAACATTATAGAGGACAATGAAGCAACTATGGCTCATTTCTTGCATGGGCTCAATCGGGATATCGCCGATGTTGTGGAGATGCACCACTATGTAGAACTTGAAGAAATGGTACACCAAGCCATCAAGGTGGAACAACAACTCAAGCGAAGAGGACATTTGAGGAAGACTTCTAACTCGTCGGCATTCGGTCCATGGAAGAACAACCCCAAGAAAGACACCCCTACTACATCAAGATTCAAGCAGGCAGATCCTAAACATGATGACAAAGTTGCTACCAAAAAGGTACAGCTTGAACCCAATTCTTCAAGAAATCGTGATATAAAGTGTTTCAAGTGCCAAGGAAAAGGACACATAGCAAGTGAGTGTCCTAACCGACGTACAATGATCTTCAACAATCATGGAGAGTTGGAAACCGAGGAAGAAATCACTGACAAAGAGGAATCATCAAAAGAAGATGGTGATGGAGAGTATGCCGAAGAAGGAGAATTGCTTGTTACTAGAAGACCCTTAGTGCCCAGATGTTGGAGGAAGATAATTGCCAAAGAGAAAACTTGTTCCATAGACGCTGTCAAGTTCATGGAAAGGTACGTAGTATGATTATTGATGGTGGAAGTTGTTGCAATGTGGCAAGTACTGAATTGGTTCAAAAATTAAGTCTACCTACTTTCAAGCACCACCGCCCGTACAAGCTTCAATGGTTGAATGAGTGTGGAGAGCTGAAGGTGACCAAGCAAGTAAAGGTACTTTTTTCAATTGGAAGATATAAGGATGAGGTTTTATGTGAGGTTGTACTAATGAAAGCATGCCACATACTGTTGGGAAGACCATGGCAGTTTGATAGGCATGTAACACATGATGGATTCCAAAATCGTTACTCTTTTGTGCTTCGAGAAGAATCAATAACTCTCAATCCGATGACACCAAAACAAATTTTGCAAGATCAAATCTTGAGAGAAAAGAAAAGAGAGTGTGAGAAAAGGAATGAGAAAGGAAAAGAAGAAAGTGAAAATGAGAGTGAAAAAAGAATGAAAGATTCAAAAGAGGGAGAACAAGAAAGCAAAGTTGCGAGAAGAAAGAAAAAGGAGAGGGAAAAAGAAGAGAAAGAGAGTTTACTAGTTGCTAGGAAGAGTGAAATCAAGGAAGCTTTGTTTTCTCGACAAAACCTCATAGTACTTGTGTACAAAGAGGCTATGTTGAATTCTAACGACCTAACCTCTTCTTTGCCTAGTGTTGTTACATCTCTTTTGCAGGATTATGAAGATGTCTTTCCGGATGAGATGCCACCAGGTTTGCCACCCATTCGAGGGATAGAACATCAAATTGACTTCATTCCGGGAGCATCCTTGCCAAACCGCCCAGCATACCGTACCAATCCCGAAGAAACCAAAGAGATTCAAAGGCAAATCCAAGAATGGATGGCCAAAGGTTATGTGAAGGAGAGCCTTAGTCCTTGTGCAGTTCCGGTGTTGTTTGTACCTAAGAAGGATGGCACATGGCGGATGTGTGTCGATTGTCGAGCCATTAACAACATAACGATAAGATATCGCCACCCTATTCCTAGGATAGACGATATGCTTGATGAGTTAAATGGTTCAACTATCTTTTCTAAAATTGATTTAAAAAGTGGTTATCATCAAATTAGAATAAAAGAAGGAGATGAGTGGAAAACCGCTTTCAAAACAAAGCATGGGCTTTATGAGTGGTTAGTTATGCCATTTGGACTTAGTAATGCACCTAGTACATTTATGAGATTGATGAATCATGTTTTGCGTGCATTTATAGGCAAATTTGTGGTTGTGTACTTTGATGACATCCTTGTTTATAGTAGGACTTTGGAAGAGCATGTAACACATTTAAAACAAGTCCTAGAGGTTCTAAGAAAGGAAAGGTTGTTTGGAAACTTGAAAAAGTGTGACTTTTGCACTAACAAAGTTATTTTCCTTGGTTTTGTTGTAAGTAGTGAAGGAATCACAGTTGACGAAGAAAAGCTCAAACCTATTCAAGATTGGCCAACCCCCACCACTATTGGAGAAGTGAGGATCTTTCACGGCCTTGCAAGCTTTTATAGGCGATTTGTGAAGGACTTTAGCACCATGGCAGCCCCATTGAACGAGTTAACCAAGAAAAATGTTCCATTCAAGTGGGGAAACGCACAAGAGAAAGCCTTTCAAGCTATAAAAGAGAAGCTTACCCATGCACCTTTGCTAGCCCTTCCCGACTTTGGTAAGACTTTTGAAATTGAATGTGATGCAAGTGGGATTGGCATAGGAGGAGTTCTTATGCAAGGAGGTAGGCCGGTTGCATATTTCAGTGAGAAATTAAGTGGGCCAACACTTAACTACCCTACATATGACAAGGAGCTTTATGCATTGGTTAGAGTATTGGAAAAACTTGGCAACATTATTTGTGGCCAAAAGAGTTTATAATACATTCTGATCATGAAGCACTCAAGTATATTAAGAGTCAAAGCAAGCTTAGCCGTCGACATGCAAAGTGGGTAGAGTTTATTGAGTCATTTCCATATGTGATCAAGCACAAGAAAGGTAAGGAGAACACTGTTGCTGATGCACTTTCAAGAAGGTATGTTTTACTTTCAATAATGGATGCTAAAATTCTTGGTTTTGAGCTCATCAAAGATTTGTATGCTAATGATGTTGATTTTGGTAAAGTGTTTGGAAATTGCAGCCCAAGCATTGGATGGGACAAATTTTATTTGCATGATGGATTTTTATTTCGAGCCAACCAGCTTTGTGTTCCTAATTGTTCTATTCGTTCATTATTGTTAAAGGAAGCACATTCTGGGGGTTTGATGGGTCACTTTGGTATTTCTAGAACTTTGGGAGTCTTGAGCGAACACTTTTATTGGCCAAAGATGCGTAGAGATGTTGAAAAGTTTGTGGGAAAATGCATAGTTTGTCATAAGGCAAAGTCAAAGCTTAATCCCCATGGATTGTACATGCCCCTCCCTATTCCTAGTGTACCTTGGGAAGATATTTCAATGGACTTTGTTTTGGGATTACCTAGGTCTAAGAGGGGGAGAGATTCTATTTTTGTTGTTATAGACAGGTTTTCCAAAATAGCACACTTTATAGCATGCCATAAAGTTGATGATGCCTCTAATACTGCTAATCTTTTCTTTCAGGAAATTGTGAGGCTTCATGGTATGCCAAGGACTATAGTGTCCGATCGAGATGCCAAGTTCCTTAGCTACTTTTGGAAAACTTTGTGGGGCAAGCTTGGAACTAGTTGCTTTTCTCTACTGCTTGCCATCCACAAACCGATGGGCAAACTGAGGTGGTCAATAGAACACTTTCGACATTGTTGAGAACAATTGTGAAAAAGAACTTAAGGAGTTGGGAAGAGTGTCTACCGCATGTCGAGTTTGCGTACAATAGGGCTATCCACTCCACTACTAAGTTTTCACCCTTTCAGATTGTTTATGGTTTTAATCCTCTTGCACCTATTGATTTAATTCCCTTGCCTTTGCAGGAGAGAGTAAATATGGATGGAAAGAAACGTGCTGAATTATTTAATAAAGTCGAAAAAAAAAGAAACGTGCTGAATTTGTCAAGCAAATCCATGAAAAGGTCAAAAGTAATATTGAGAGAATGACTCAACACTACATGAACCGAGCGAACAAGGGAAGGAAACGAGTTATCTTTGAACCGGGAGACTTAGTATGGTTGCATCTTAGAAAAGAGAGGTTTTCGGACAAAAGGAAGTCCAAGCTCATGCCAAGAGGGGATGGACCATTCCGAGTCCTTGAAAGAATTAATGACAATTCTTACAAACTTGATTTACCTAGTCAGTATGGAGTAAGTGCTACTTTTAATGTTTCTGATCTTTCTCTTTTTTATGATGCAGATAATGAAGAGTCGAGGACGACTCCTTTTCAAGAAGGGGAGGATGATAGGAATATCGAGGGCGTCCAACAAGCAAAAGAAATCAAGATCCAATGGACCAAGATTTAACCATTGAAAGTGGGCCAATGACAAGAGAAAGGTTGAAGAGAATGCAAGAAGTAATTCAAGCCCAATCCAACTTAGTCCTTGCTAATGGGATCAAGTCACAATCGGAGGCCCAACATGTGAGCTTAATTTCATTAATTCAAGCCCAAGGAAGCCCACAATAGGAGCCCAACTCGTCCAAGTGCAGCCATGTGGTCAAAAGAGACCTTTCAACTACATTCAAAGTGCATTTATACACCAATTCTCGGATTCACATGGTCATGCATGGGTTTTACTCGGTTATGACCAAGAATGCATAGTTTTTAGTTATTTTTGACCAAGTATTGAATGTACGTCCACCAAGGAGCCACTTGGGGATATGAAAGGTTAATTTGGAAGTGTTTTAGGCCTATAAAAGACACATACCAGCCATGCATGCGGGATACAATCGAAATATTCAAGAATTGATCTAGTTTATACAATATTGAGTGTTCTCTTACTTTGGAGAGTTATACACTTGTTTTAGCTTTTGTGAAACCTTTGCTTTGTCAATCTAGTCTATTAGATTGGTGATTCAAATTCACATAGCCTCCAATTCGTACTCGACCCAAGTGTGTCGTTGTGTGAATTGGTTTACTCGTGCTCGTGGTTGGTTGAATGTTCTAAGTAGTAGGTCACGTTCATATAACGTGGTTGACTATTTACATTCCTCAGTTCACGAACCACTTTATCCATTTCCAGCCTACGCCGTAAAGATCGGGCCACCCATGGTCAATACCATATCAATGGGGGTACAGATCGTATTATATGGAAAGGCTCGAGTGGGAAACCCACTACCCAAGAGTTCTATCAGGCTATGATACCAGCAGGACCGAAAGTAGGTTGGATTTCACTACTTTCGGGTTCTTTAAAGATCCCGTGACATTTGTTTATCCTTTGGCTAGCTATCCTGGAGAAGCTCGCAACGATGGATAAACCATGGCTTTCCCATCTTGGGTGCTGCGTGTTGTGCAATGAAGACATGGTGGAGTCACATAACCACCTGTTTTTCCACTGCAGATTTAGTAGAAGATGCCTCAGTAGTATTCGGCGCATTGTACGATTCCAGTGGTCTAATCGGGATTGGGTCAGTGATGTTGAATGGGGTGCAAGAAAATGGCGTGGGAAGCACATCATCAATATATCCTACCGATGCCTGCTTGGATCGTGTGTATACCATATTTGGAGGGAGAGAAATCTGAGACATTTTGAGCACGAGGAGAGGCCCCCGAGTGTAGTGGCCAACTTAATAGTAGAAGATGTTCGGCAACGTATACTCAGTATTAAGCTTCCTAGCTCTATTAGCACATGTGCCTTGTATAGACTATGGCGTATCCCTTGGCCTGTCGAGGGAAGCGCCTAATGAGGGACACTGTTGTACTATACTTTCTACTTAATGAAAATTACACTTACCCAAAAAAAATTACTTGATAGTGCAGAAGGTTCATCAAGGGGTCCTAAGCGAAGCAACCCCGTACCCGGGGACCCATGTTAAACCTTGCCATATGGAACGTACGTGGCCTGAACAAGAGGGATCATCAGCTAGCGGTCAAGGATATCATTACTAAGCTCAGGTTATACTTTATTGGTCTCCTAGAAACACGTGTTCGCATTAATAACTGTGCTAGTATACAATCATTTTTGATACCTCATTGGAAATGGTTTATGGATAATGACAATATTGAAAATCGGATATGGATTGCTTGGGATTATAACTATACTGATGTGGATATTATTGAGGTGGGAAACCAGTTTATACACTGCCGTGTCACTATTAGAGCATTACAAGAGTATGTTGATATTACTAATGTGTATGGTGCTACTGAGGTCTCTGATAGGCGAGAATTATGGGCCTCTCTAGAATCCTTAGCTGTCCAATGCATTAATATTCCCTGGCTGGTTGGAGGTGACTTCAATGCAGTCAGGGATCTCAGTGAGGTATGTAGTACGTCGGGAGATATAAGAGTGGCGATGGAGGAATTTAATACGTGCCTACAGAATACTGCGCTTTTGCCACTACTGATGCAGGGTGAATGGTACACATGGCATAATCGTAGTGCTAGCCCTCGCAACCTGTGGAAGCGACTTGATCGTATGCTAACCAATGATACATGGACTTTGCGGTTTCCATCAGTATTCTACCAATGCCTCACTCCACGGACATCGGATCACTCGCCGATGGTGGTTTATGGGGATAATCAACAGCGATTTGGAGGTATGTTTCGGTTTGACAACTTCCTTACTCTATCACCAGATTTTATTCCTAGCGTGCATAGTATATGGCAGCAACAAATAGTGGGAGTGGAAAACCGTGTGGCAAAGGATGTGGAAGGGAATGACATCATCGCTGATGTCACATCTGCAGCTACAGTTGACCTGTTGACTGATGACGTCACTGTTGACTCTGCTGACGTCAGCAGTGATGTCAGCCTGTGAAATAGCTTGAAAAAAATGCTTCCTTCTCTTGCGAATCATGCTCCGACGGGGTTATTTATTGGCAACATTCCATTACATGAACATGGGAACTCAGTAATTGATAAAAAAATAACACAAGACTTCAATAATTCATCTCGAAAAACGCTCTCATATATAGCCCCATTGACGCAAAATGGTGAGGTTGTGGTTCGTCCATCCTTAGATACTGTGCGTGATGGAGCTAAGCGTTGGAAAACTACTGCAGTTGGATACTTTTTGGGAAAGCGACCGTATTACCATCATCTGAAGGAATATGCGCATTCGGTCTGGCCCAATTTACGAGAGGTAACCGCGACAACTAATGGTTTTTTCTTCTTTCAATTTAAAAATGTCATTGCCATGGAAGAGGTGATAGAAGGCGGACCATGGCTATTCCAAGGGCGGCCAATAGTACTCCAGAAGTGGGAACCGGGTATGGCTATGAGGAAACAGAAGCATACACAAATACCTATATGGATTAAACTTCGGCACTTACCTATGGAATACTGGACAACGGAAAGATTGAGTACAGTTGCAAGTGGAGTGGGCAAGCCCCTATATCCAGATGCGATAACGAGGGCATGCACGAGACTGGATTTCGCTCGTGTATGCGTGATACTAGATGTTACACAGAAGTTGATAAACCATGTCATAATCATGACACCGAATGAGGATGGAGGGGAAACACCGTGTAAGATAGATGTCGAATACGAATGGCTACCTCCGAAATGTATGAGTTGTATGATGATCGGACATATGACGAAAGATTGTGCAATGAATAAACCCCTTAAATCCACTAAACCACCGGTAGCTGTGTATGTGCCGAAAGCTATCATTCCCCAAACGCAATTGGCCAATGAAAGGAAAGCTAAAATGAGAGCTGGTACTTCAAGAAATGAGGAGAAACAAAACGATAGGCGTACGGCAGTGCCTTCTCGTGGAGGTGGATTGAAGGCAAGTCGTGAGGAGAAGGGTAAGGAGATAGTAGTATATAATACATTCGATGCTCTACACTTAATTGACGATGCAGATGATATAGCCCGGGGTCCTAATCAACGCAGCCCCATACTTCATGATCCATGTTGAACACAGCAATATGGAATGTTCGTGGCCTGAATAAAAGAGACCATCAGCAAGCAGTGAAGGACATCGTTGCTGAATTCAGGTTACAATTTCTCGGTCTTCTTGAAACTCGAGTTAGTATTAATAATGCAGCTCAAATTCAATCTTTTCTATTATCCCATTGGAAATGGTATGTGGATTACGGATCTTCTGGTAATCGGGTGTGGATTGCATGGGATGATAATTTTATTGATGTTGAAGTGGTTGAATGTGGAATGCAATTTATTCATTGTCTTATTAATATTCGTGCAATCCATGAGTCAGTTGCTGTTACTGTCGCTTATGGAGCTACTGAGGTGGTTGATAGGAGAGAGTTATGGAGTGCCTTGGAAAATATAGCTATTCAGTGTGCTGATATCCCATGGTTGATTGGAGGGGACTTTAATGCAGTTCGCGACCTCAGCGAAGTTTGTGGCACATCAGGGGATATCCGAATAGCTATGGAAGACTTTAATGCAGCCATATAGAATACAGGATTACTACCAGTACCCATACAGGGAGAGTGGTACACATGGCACAACCATAGTGCGACACCACGGAACCTCTGGAAAAGATTGGACCGCATGTTGATAAATGATAGATGGATGGCACGATTCCCTAACACATTCTACTCGGTCCTTACACCACGCACTTCAGACCACTCACCGATGGTAATATATGGGGACCGACAACAGCAGTATGGAGGTATGTTCCGATTCGATAACTACCTCGCTCGTTCACCTGAGTTTATTCCTAGTGTGCCGAATATATGGCAACATAACATTGTTGGTACGCCTATGTATGCTGTGGCACGCAAACTCAAAGCAATGAAACCAATATTCCGAGAGCAAAGGAGAAATAAAGGGGATCTATCGCACAATGTTCAAATGGCGAAAGGGTTTCTTGAAGCAGCACAAGTTCTTGATAGCTCAAGAAGACGAGATGAGCTATTCATACAACTAGAACACTGTTGTCGACTCGTACTGGCCAAAGCAACAAAACTGGAACAAATTATGCTACAACAACGAGCGAAGATGCAGTGGATGAAGGGAGGTGATCAGTGCTCTCGAGTGTTCTTTCAGAAGATTACCCAACGAAGATCATCAAGGAGGATCTTCCAGATCAACGATGACCAGGGATCCACTCACACAGGTCCAGAAGAAGTTATTAATCAGTTTGTCACATATGACCAAAACCTGCTAGGGGGAGATAGACGACGATCAATTATTGACATTCGATTTCTCAGACCGTGGGCTAGGCACATTCTGAGTAATGAGGAATCTACCGCTTTACAGTTACCGTTCACACCAGCAGATGTCAAACAGGCGGTTTTTGACATTGCTGAGGACAAAGCCCCAGGCCCGGACGGATACTCATCAGGCTTCTTCAAAGCAGCATGGCCTATTGTTGGACAGGAAGTGACTACGGCAGTACTGGACTTCTTTCGTACAGGCCGACTTCTGAAGCAGATAAATACTACACTGTTGGCGCTCCTTCCAAAAGTACATTCCCCTATGACGGTTAGTGATTTCGGCCCATAGCATACTGTAATGTGCTTTATAAGATCATTGCAAAGCTCATTGTCCAAAGGCTGAGTGTGATAATGGACAAACTGATCAATCCATGCCAAGCGGCATTTGTGCCGGGACGCAGCATTGGAGATAACATCATGCTAGCACAGGAACTCTTTACGGGTTATAACCAGACTCGTCTACCTCCTAGATGTGCTCTGAAAGTTGACATCCGGAAGCCATATGACACAGTGGATTGGGACTTCCTGATAGTAGTTATGGAGATGTTTGGGTTCCCTAGTACTTTCGTGAAGTGGATTGAGGAATGTGTGACAACACCTTCATTCTCTATTGGGCTAAATGGGAAGCCCCATGGATTCTTTCGAGGAGCAAGAGGACTTCGGCAGGGTGACCCTCTATCACTCTACCTCTTTGTACTTGTGATGGAAGTCCTCCATTTGGGCTTCCTGCAGTTGATTGATCAGGAAGAGAGATTTTCCTATCATTGGAAATGCGAGGCAGCCAGGGTCTTTCAGTTGGGATTTGCTGATGATGTGATATTATTTTGCCGTGCTGATATGGACTCTCTAAGAATCTTTAAAGCAGGTCTGGATCGTTTTGCCGAATGGTCGGGTCTCAGACTGAACGTGCAGAAAAGCCACCTGATTATCTCACGTTCAGCACAAGCACTGCGTGAGGAGATGTTGGCGCTACTTGGATTTCAGCAAGGGATTCTTCCAATGAGGTATCTGGGGTTACCACTTATATCGTCTCGACTAACTATTGCAGATTGCCGGCCACTATTACTGAAGATTGACAAACGGATTGCTGGTTGGGAAGGTACCACTTTGTCTTATGCTGGTAGAGAACAAATTATTAAATCTGTACTTACAACAATGAGTGTTTATTGGGCATCGGCATTTATATTACCCAAGAAAGTTATTAATGAAATTGAGAAACGGTTGCGAGCTTTCTTGTGGAAGGGAATGACGAATAGTGGTTACGCCAAGGTTTCGTGGAAAGATATATCCCGACCAAAGGAGGAGGGAGGACTTGGGTTCAAGGACATCAGTACCTTGAACCGTGCATTGATGACAAAAAAACCATGTGACGTCATTAGATGCGACAGGACATCGATCTGGGTTGATTGGCTGCACCAGGGACGCCTACAACATACCTCCATATGGACGATTACGGACCAAAGAGGCTCATGGGGATGGAGGAAAATCCTCCGTTTAAGGATTTTTCTCCGAAATATGGTGGACTACCGGATTTGAGATGGGAGGAGTTTCCTCTTGTGGCAGGATCCATGGCACCACCTTGGCCCTCTTTGTGAATCTTTCCCACGAGGACCGAGGCTACTTGGAATAGATGAGTCATCCAGACTCAACACGGTGATTCATGAAGGAGTTTGGCAATGGCCCCTTATCACGGATCTTGAGTGTTCGGAGATCACACATGCACTCCCCACTATTCTTGGAGGGGAAGACCGTATAATTTGGAGATTTGAGAATGATCGACCAACAGCACAGGCTATTTATGAGTTATTTGACACACCAGGATCGAAAGTAGACTGGTCTTCACTACTTTCGGGATCACTTAAAATTCCACGTCACAACTTTATTCTATGGCTTGCCATCCAAGGCACGTTGGCTACGACAGATAAACCATGACTTGCTCACCTTGGCCCATGTATCCTATGCAATGAAGATTTGACAGAGACACATGCACATTTATTCTTCCAATGCAGATTTAGCCGAAGATGCCTCACGGAAATTCGAAGAACGATACAGTTCATGTGGCCCAATAGAGAGTGGAAAGATGACATTACATGGGCTTCACGGAGATGGAGGGGTAAACACATCATCAACATGTCATATAGATCACTACTTGCATCATGTGTGTACCACATTTGGAAGGAAAGAAATCTGAGACGATTCGATCACACCGAGAGGACGCCTACCACCATTGCATTACTGATCATTGAAGACATAAGACAGCGAATACATAGCATCACACTATCTAGATCAGTCAGTACACGTGCATTATTTCAATTATGGCGAATCCCTTGGCCTGTCGAGGGATAAACCATTTTAGGACCATATTGTTGTACTGTACCAATTTTACTTAATGAAACTTACTTTTACCGAAAAAAACAAATAGTGGAGTGCCTATGTTCTTAGTCACCCGCAAACTCAAGGCACTCAAACCTATTTTTCGAGAACAGAGGAGAAATAAAGGGGATCTTTCTCACAATGTTGAGTTGGCAAGGGGGTTCCTGGAGCATGCCCAAGTGCTGGTAAGCTCGAACAGACAGGATGAGCTTATTCTTCTGTTGGAGCACTGCAGTCGGCTTGTGTATGCTAAGGCGGCCGAATTGGAGAGGATTATGCTGCAGCAGAGGGCAAAGATGGAATGGATGAAGGGTGGTGACCAGTCTCCAGAGTGTTCTTTCGTAAAATTGCCCAAAGAAGGACTGCTAGACGGATCATGCAAATTAATGATGCCCAAGGAATTACAATTACGGAACCAAATGCAGTAATACATGAATTTATCTCCTATTATCAATCCTTACTAGGGGGAGACAGGCGTCAGAGGGTGATGGACCTTCGGTTTCTTCGACCTTGGGCGAGGCATATCATAACAACTGAGGAGGCAGGCCACCTACTTGAACCGTTCAGTGCAGAGGATATAAAAAAAGTTATTTTTGACATCGGCGAGGATAGAGCACCTGGACCTGATGGGTATTCATCAGGATTCTATAAAAAAGCATGGCCGGTGGTGGGACAGGAGATAACGAAGGCAGTACTAGATTTCTTTTCTACGGGGAAGCTTCTTAAACAGATTAATAGCACAATATTGACGGTTATCCCCAAGGTACACTCTCCCACATCTGTTGCAGATTTTCGCCCTATCTCCTGCTGTAACGTACTTTATAAAATCATTGCTAAACTTATTGTCCAAAAATTGAGTGTGATATTAGACAAGATTATCAGCCCCTGCCAGGCAGCGTTTGTCCCTGGCCGGAGTATAGGGGATAATGTTATGTTAGCACAGGAACTCTTCACTGGTTACAATCAGGCCCGACTCCCACCGAGATGTGCTTTGAAAGTTGACATTCGGAAGGCGTATGACACTTTTGAATGGGATTTCCTGCTATCGGTGCTTTAGCTTTTCGGTTTCCCAGAGACTTTCAGTCTATGGGTTGAGGAGTGTATCAGTTTACCTACCTTTTCGGTGGGGATGAACGGAAAGCCACATGGATATTTTGCGGGTGCCAGAGGGCTTCGACAGGGCGACCCCTTATCACCATATCTCTTCGTCCTTGTGATGGAGGTTCTACATATGGGAATACTACAGCTGATCGAGCAGGACATGAACTTCGCATTCCATTGGAAGTGTGACGATCTTAGAATCTTCCAACTGGTGTTTGCTGATGACTTACTCCTATTCTGCCGGGCCAATACTGCATCTGTTCGGGTCTTCAAATCCGGATTAGATAGATTTGCTGATTGGTCGGGGTTACACCTCAATGTTGAAAAAAGCCACATCATCATATCCCGATCAGCCCAGAATATACAAGAGGAGCTACTTGCGGTGTTGGGGTTTCAGGAAGGCCACTTACCGATGAGGTATCTGGGTCTACCATTGATCTCTTCTCGATTATCTATCGCCGACTTCCAACCATTACTGATTAAGATCGATACACGGATCAATGGTTGGGAGGGATTGGCACTGTCATATGCCGGCAGGGTACAAATCATTAAGTCTGTTCTTGTGGCTATGGGTGTCTATTGGGCTTCAGCATTTATTTTGCCAAAAGGGGTCATTAAAAACATTGAGAAGCGATTGCGAGCCTTCTTATGGAGAGGTACGGAAAATAGTGGATACCCTAAAGTTGCATGGAAGGAGATTTGCAAACCGAAGGAGGAGGGAGGCCTTGGCCTTAAGGATATAGGAACTCTGAATCGAGCATTGATGTGCAAAAAACTCTGTGAAGTCATCCAATGTGATAAGACTTCTATTTGGGTCAAGTGGCTGCGGCATGGCAGACTACGAGATGATTCGATATGGACTATCCCGGAGAATCGTGGACCATGGGGATGGAGAAAAATGTTGAGGTTGAGAGGCTGGTTACGCTCAGTGGTGGAATATCGCATTGGTGATGGAAGTGATTTTTTCTTATGGAAGGATCTCTGGCATCACCTTGGGCCCCTCCTTGACAGATTTCCGCGAGGACCCAACAGTCTGGGATTGCATGAGTCTACCATGCTAAGCTCGGTTATCTGTGATGGTCATTGGCACTGGCCATTGATCACGGACATGGAATGCGTGGAGATTACACACGTGCTGCCTCGGATCCATGGGGGTACAGATCGTATTATATGGAAAGGCTCGAGTGGGAAACCCACCACCCAGGAGTTCTATCGGGCTATGATACCAGCAGGACCGAAAGTAGGTTGGATTTCACTACTTTCGGGTTCTTTAAAGATCCCGCGATATTTGTTTATCCTTTGGCTAGCTATCCTGGAGAAGCTCGCAACGACGGATAAACCATGGCTTTCCCATCTTGGGTGCTGCGTGCTGTGCAATGAAGACATGGTGGAGTCACATAACCACCTGTTTTTCCACTGCAGATTTAGTAGAAGATGCCTCAGTAGTATTCGGCGCATTGTACGATTCCAGTGGCCTAATCGGGATTGGGTTAGTGATGTTGAATGGGGTGCAAGAAAATGGCGTGGAAGCACATCATCAATATATCCTACCGATGCCTGCTTGGATCGTGTGTATACCATATTTGGAGGGAGAGAGACCTGAGACGTTTTGAGCACGAGGAGAGGCCCCCGAGTGTAGTGGCCAACTTAATAGTAGAAGATGTTCGGCAACGTATACTTAGTATTAAGCTTCCTAGCTCTATTAGCACATGTTCCTTGTATAGACTGTGGCGTATCCCTTGGCCTGTTGAGGGAAGCGCCTAATGAGGGACACTGTTGTACTATACTTTCTTCTTAATGAAAATTACACTTACCCAAAAAAAAAAAAAATCGTGCCAAATAGCTTAATTTTGAACGTTCTCAGAATTCCATGAAACTTGACCCAAACGTAGATATAGACCCATGGATTTGTGTAGTAAATTTGCTAAGTGTAATAATAACTACAAGTTAGTGTAAAAAGGAAACGAAGTTCCTTTAATAAAACCGTGCAAAAAAGCTAAATTTTGAACGTTCTCAGAATTCTACGAAACTTGACCCAAACGTAGGACTAGACTCATGCATTTGTGTGGTAAATTTGCTAAGCGTAAAGACGAGGTGAGGAGAGGCGGTTTGGAGGTCGAAATAGGCGAGAAATTCCATCGTTCGCACTCGCACAGTTTTGGGGAAGGAAATGGAGTCATTCTAGCCGGGAACGACATTGATTTACGCATTGGTTTTTCATCCCTAGGATTAGGGTTTCGCCCCACCGAAGAATTTGTATGAGTGCATGAGGAAGACGAAACGACACTGGACGTTTTAGCCATGGATGATGACGGCGTTCGGGTTTCTGATGTTAGGGAAGACTTACCAATGGAAAAAGGTACGAACTTGGACGCGACTTTGGAGGATTCTGTGCGCCGCCCAAATCTAGGGTTAGGCGACGCACCATCGCAGAACAACAATGGCGGACAAAAAAGGGGCTTGTTCAACATGGTTGAGTTCATTTGTCTTGCCCAATCTGTAATCGACGCAGGTGATAATGAATCAATGTTGTCCTTGAAGAATTGAAATCAAAATGGGAATCGAGATTTGGGAAGAAGGTTGTCGTGCGATGTTTTCCGACAATAGCGTCGGTACCACGTGGGGCATGGAGAAACCTTATGCAGTCGGCGTTAGGGGATCGAACAACGGAAAAACGAATAGAGCTGCAGTCTGTTAATCCGTCGTCGCGCAGTTTGGTGAGCAAAACAGTACGGAAACGATGCCAATAGTTGTTGGTTCAGTTTCTGGTTCTTTTCCGACCACTCTGACGGAGATCTGGCTGGCGACAGCAGAAAATGATGTTTTGCCGGCGAGAATGGAGATGGCGCCGGAATCTACTGACGTGGGGGACGCAATCGCTGACGTCACCGCTGACATGGGGCATGACACAGGTGCTGACATCATCGCCAACATGGGACATGACACAGGTGCTGAGGTCATCGCTGATAGGGGACATGACACAAATGCTGATGCAGGCGATGATGTCAGCAATAAAGTGGAAAAAAATAGATTTTTTGCCCCTAAAATTGCTTCAACTTCTACGGGATTATTTGTCGGTAATATACCACTGCACGCTAATTCCAACTTAATTCTTGATGATAAAATTGCTCGTGATTTCAACAATTCATCCCACAAAACATTATCCTACATAGCCCCAAAGATGCAAATGGGAAGTTGTGGTACGACCTTCAATAGATACTATACGCGAGGGGTCCAAACGATGGAAATCAACAACAGTGGGTTACTTTTTGGGGAAATGACCGTATTATCATCACCTAAAAGAATATGCTCAATCGGTCTGGCCGGCATTACGGGAGGTTACAACAATAGTAAATGGTTTCTTTTTCTTCCAATTTAAAACTGTAATTGATATGCAAGAAGTGATAGAAGGGGGTCCGTGGCTATTCCAGGGGCAGCCGATTGTGCTTCAGAAGTGGGAACCAGGGATGGCTATGAGAAAGCTGAAGCATACACAAGTGCCGGTCTGGATTAAACTTCGCCACCTTCCGATGGAATTCTGGACGACGGAAGGACTGAGCACTGTTGCAAGTGGAGTGGGTAAGCCTCTTTACCCGGATGCAATAACAAGAGCATGCACGAGATTGGACTTTGCTCGTGTATGCGTGATGATTGATGTAACACAAAAGATTGAAAAACATATTATCATCATGACACTGGATGAAGATGGTGGGGAGACACCTTGCAAGGTTGATGTTGAATACGAATGGCTCCCCGATGTTGGGGCATACAGTTAAGGATTGTACATTGAACAAACCTCGCAAACTGACTAAGCCACCGATAGCTGTTGTACAAAAATCTACCGTCCCCCCCCCCCCCCCAACCAACCGCCCTTGAAAAGGGAAGCAGCACATTAAACCATACGGCTGATGAGACATCGAGACGAGAGGCGAATGATGTTCATGTAGAACGCAATGTATCCAAACATAGCGATAAGGGTAAGGAAGTGGTTATATATGATGCCTTTGATGCTTTACATTTGCTAGATGACGCAGAAGAGCCAACTAGGGGTCCTAACATTAGCAGCCCCGTCAGTAGTGATCCATGTTGAACATTGCTGCATGGAACGTCCGCGGTATTCTATGTGATGAAGAAACAACTGAGACACATAATCACTTATTCTTCCGATGCCGATTTAGCAGAAGATGCCTTATAGCCATACGGGAAATAATTCGATTAGATTGGCCCAATCGCACATGGGCAATGGATGTGGAATGGACAGTAAAAAAATGGAGAGGGAAGCATATCATCAATGCAGCATACCGAGCGTTACTTGAGTCATTGGTTTACCATTTGTGGCGAGAAAGAAACTCCAGACGGTTCCAGCAAAGTGAACACCCGCCTAATGGCTTCTCATATTATTGACGATGTTAGGCAGAGGATTTTGAGCCTTAATCTTTCCAGTTCGATTAGTACATGTGCTCTTTATAGACTATGGCGTATCCCTTGGCCTGTCGAGGGACTACCCAATTAATTGTTGTACTGTACCATATTTTTCATTAATGAAATTTACCATTATCGAAAAAAAAAGGGACCATCAACTCGCATTAAAGGACCTTGTCTCTGAATACAGGTTACATTTTTTGGGTATTTTGGAAACTCGTGTTGGATTAAATAATGTCATGCCTATTCAGTCATTTCTGCTTCCTCAATGGAAATGGTTTGTAGATTATGCCTCTATTGGAAACCGTATATGGCTTGCTTGGGATGAAAATATTATTGACGTACATGTACTTGAATCAGGGGAACAATTTATGCACTGTCGTGTTACTAGTAAGACTGATAATGAAGTTGTTATTACTACTATTGTTTATGGTGCATCTGAGGTGATTGATTGGAGAGCCCTATGGACCACATTAGGGACAGTGGCCCAACAGTGTACGGATGATCCATGGCTGGTGGGGGGGGGGATTTCAACGCAATCCGTGATCTTAATGAGGTAGGTGGCATTTCGGGAGATATAAGGATGGCCATGGAAGAACTTAATGCTGGCATTCAGGAGGCCGGGTTATTGCTACTACCTATGCAAGGTGAATGGTATACATGGCACAACTGCACTACGACCACACGTAGTCTATGGAAGCGACTGGATTGGATTCTTATTAATGATCGTTGGCTTGCGAGGTTTCCTACATCGTCATATCATTGCCTTACGCCCCCGGACTTCTGACCACTCACCTTTAGTCTTATATGGGGATTCACAACAACAAAATGGAGGTATGTTTCGATTTGATAATTATCTAACCCATTCGCCTGATTTTATCCCTAGTGTACAGAATATTTGGCAGCATGAGGTGGTTGGCGTGCCTATGTATGCAGTGTCACGTAAACTAAAAGCCCTCAAACCGGTCTTCAGACAGCAGAGGAGGAATAAGGGAGACTTGACTCTCAATGTCCAATTAGCGAAGGGATTCCTTGAAGAGGCACAAAACTTGGTGAGTTCAGACAGGCAGAATGAGCTCTTCCTTTTTCTGGAACATTGCTGCCGGCTAGTGTACGCTAAAGCGGCCAAACTTGAGCAAATTATGCTACAACAGAGAGCCAAGATGCAATGGATGAAGGGAGGGGACCAATGCTCCCGGATTTTCTTTTGCAAGATCGCTCAGAGACGGGCAGTGAGGAGGATCTTGCAAATAAATGATGAGAATGGTACCACTCACACAGAATCGAGTGAGGTCGTGCATGAATTCGTGTCATTTTATCAGAACTTCTTAGGAGGTAACAGACGTCGGTTATTGGTGGATATTAACTACCTCAGACCTTGGGCAAGGCATATACTATCCAATGAGGAGGCTAGCCACTTATCTCTACCTTTCTCACCGGAAGATGTGAAGCAAGCCATTTTTGACATTGTCGAGGATAAGGCTCCGGGCCCTGATGGTTTCTCGTCCGGATTCTTCAAGGCAGCTTGGCCAATTGTGGGCACAGAAGTTACAAGGGCAGTACTGGATTTCTTTACCACGGGGAAACTCCTTAAACAAGTTAACTCCACACTTTTGGCATTGATCCCCAAGGTACATACTCCTATGTCTGTCAATGATTTTAGACCAATCTCATGCTGCAATGTTTTATATAAGGTCATTGCTAAACTGCTTGTCCAAGGGTTGAG
The DNA here is from genome assembly GCF_026168435.1 of Sesamum indicum. Classification (NCBI taxonomy): domain Eukaryota; kingdom Viridiplantae; phylum Streptophyta; class Magnoliopsida; order Lamiales; family Pedaliaceae; genus Sesamum; species Sesamum indicum. Next base: position 14,116,119 of record NC_142664.1, on the reverse strand, counting down.
TGTGGTTCTGGACAAGTTAATCAGTCCCTGCCAAGCAGCCTTCATCCTGGGAAGAAGCATTGAGGACAACATTATGTTAGCACAGGAACTGTTCACAGGCTATAACCAGATACACCTTCCCCCAAGATGTGCACTTAAAGTGGATATTAGAAAGGCCTATGACACAGTCGAGCGTGACTTCCTTGTTGCGATTTTACAGTTCTTCAACTTTCCAACTACATTCATTAGATGCATTGAGGAGTGCATTACGACGGCCTCATTTTCGATTGGTCTCAATGGAAAACCTCACGGGTTTTTAATGGAGCGAGAGGTCTACGACAAGGAGACCCTTTATCTCCTTACCTTTTTGTGCTTGTCATGGAAGTTTTACATTTGGGATTTTTACAATTAATTGAACAGGACATGCAATTCACCTACCATTAGAAGTGTGAGCCAGCTAGGGTATTCCAGTTGGGTTTTGCAGATGATCTCCTACTTTTCTGCAGAGCTGATATGGACTCTATCCGAGTGTTTAAGATGGGACTGGACAGGTTTGTGGAGTGGTCAGGCCTCCGGTTGAATGTACAAAAGAGTCACCTAATTATTTCCCGGTCTGCACAAGATAGGAAAGAACAGATGCTAGCAGTGCTGGGCTTTCAAGAAGGGCATCTCCCGATGAGGTACTTGGGTCTCCCTCTACTCTCATCTAGATTGTCTATTTCCGATTGTCAACCACTTTTATCTAAAATTGATGCACGTATTACTAGATGGGAAGGAATATCATTATCATATGCTGGGCGGGTACAAATCATCAAATCTGTACTTTCAACACTGAGCTTGCATTGGGCATCTGCATTTATCTTACCGAAGGCTGTCATTAAGGAAGTGGAGAAACACCTACGAACATTCCTATGGAAAGGAACCTCAATGACGGGATATGCCAAAGTAGCGTGGAAAGATGTTTGCAAACCGGTAGAAGAAGGGGGTCTAGGAATTAAAGATATTGGTATTCTTAATCGTGTCTTAATGACAAAGAAATCGTGTGATGTCATTAGATGTGACCGAACATCTATCTGGGTTGAGTGGTTGCAACATGGACGATTACAAAATAACTCCATATCGACAGTTGGCGAACAGGGAGGATCGTGGGGTTGGAGAAAGTTGCTTCGTCTTCACAGCTATATCCAACCAATGGTGGAGCTTCGTATTGGAGATGGGAGGACCTTCTATCTTTGGAAGGATCCATGGCATCAACTTGGACCCCTGCTTCCTAGATTTCCACGTGGACCGAACTTACTTGGGCTTGAAGACTCCATTAAGCTTTCTTCGGTCATTGATGGGGGCCAATGGCACTGGCCCCTCATCACGGATCTGGAATGCCTCCAAATCACATATACACTACCTCAGATTCATGGAGGCGATATGATCATATGGCGATTTCCTGATGGGCAACCCACTACCCAAGCACTTTATCGACTCTTTTTTTTTTGGGTAAGTGTAATTTTCATTAAAGAAAAGAAAGTATAGTACAATAGAGTCCCTCTTTAGGCGTTCCCTCGACAGGCCAAGGGATACGCCACAGTCTATACAAGGCACATGTGCTAATAGATCTAGGAAGCTTAATACTGAGTATACGTTGTCGAACATCTTCTACTATTAAGTTGCCCACTACGCTCGGGAGTCTCTCCTCGTGCTCAAAACGTCTCAGGTTTCTCTCCCTCCAAATATGGTATACACACGATCCAAGCAGGCATCGGTAGGATATATTGATGATGTGCTTCCCACGCCATTTTCTTGCTCCCCATTCAATATCACTAACCCAATCCCTATTAGGCCACTGGAATCGTACAATGCGCCGAATACTACTGAGGCATCTCCTACCAAATCTGCAGTGGAAAAATAGGTGGTTATGTGACTCCACCATGTCTTCATTGCACAACACGCAACACCCAAGATGGGAGAGCCATGGTTTATCCGTCGTTGCGAGCTTCTCCAGGATAGCTAGCCAAAGGATAAACAAATGTCGCGGGATCTTTAAAAAACCCGAAAGTAGTGAAATCCAACCTACTTTCGGTCCTGCTGGTATCATAGCCCGATAGAACTCCTGGGTAGTGGGTTTCCCACTCGAACCTTTCCATATAATACGATCTGTACCCCCATGGATCCGAGGCAGCACGTGTGTAATCTCCACACATTCCATGTCTGTGATCAATGGCCAGTGCCAATGGCCCTCACAGATAACCGAGCTTAACATGGTAGACTCATGCAATCCCAGACTGTTTGGTCCCCGTGGAAATCTGTGAAGGGGGGGCCCAAGGTGATGCCAGGGATCCTTCCATAAGAAAAAATCATTTCCATCACCAATACGATATTCCACCACTGAGCGTAACCAGCCTCTCAACCTCAACATTTTTCTCCATCCCCATGGTCCACGATTCTCCGGGATAGTCCATATCGAATCATCTCGTAGTCTGCCATGCCGCAGCCACTCGACCCAGATAGAAGTCCTATCACATCGGATGACTTCACATAGCTTTTTGCACATCAATGCTCGATTAAGAGTTCCCATATCCTTAAGGCCAAGTCCTCCCTCCTCCTTCGGTTTGCAAATCTCCTTCCATGCAACTTTAGGGTATCCACTATTTCCGGTACCTCTCCATAAGAAAGCTCGCAATCGCTTCTTAATATCTTTCATGACCCCTTTTGGCAAAATAAATGTCGAAGCCCAATAAACACCCATAGCCACAAGAACAGACTTAATGATTTATACCCTGCCGGCATATGACAGTGTCACTCCCTCCCAACCATTGATACGTGTATCGATCTTACTCAGTAATGGTTGGAAGTCGGCGATAGATAATCGAGAAGAGATCAATGGTAGACCCAAATACCTCATCGGTAAGTGGCCTTCCTGAAACCCCAACACCGCAAGTAGCTCCTCTCGTACATTTTGGGCTGATCGGGATATGATGATGTGGCTTTTTTCAACCTTGAGGCGTAACCCCGACCAATCAGCAAATCTATCTAATCCGGATTTGAAGACTCGAACAGATTCAGTTTTGGCCCGACAGAATAGGAGTAAGTCATCAGCGAACCCCAGTTGGAAGATTCTAATATCGTCACACTTCCAATGGAATGCGAAGTTCATGTCCTGCTCTATTAGCTGTAGCATTCCCATGTGTAGAGCCTCCATCACAAGGACGAAGAGATATGGCGATAAGGGGTCGCCCTGTCGAAGCCCTCTGGCACCCGCAAAATATCCATGTGGCTTTCCGTTCATTCCCACCGAAAAGGAAGGTGAGCTGATACACTCCTCAACCCATCGTCTGAGCATCTCTGGGAAACCGAATAGCTGAAGCACTCGACAGTGTCATACGCCTTTCGAATATCAACTTTCAAAGCACATTTTGAGTAATGAGGAATCTACCACTTTACTGTTACCATTCACACCAGCAGATGTCAAACAGGCGGTTTTTGACATGGATGAGGACAAAGCCCCTGGCCCGGACGGATACTCATCGGGCTTCTTCAAAGCAGCATGGCCTATAGTTGGACAGGAGGTGACTTCGGCAGTACTGGACTTCTTTAGTACAGGCCGACTTTTGAAGCAGATAAATACTACACTTTTGGCGCTCATACCAAAAGTACATTCCCCTATGACAGTTAGTGATTTTCGACCCATTGCATGTTGTAATGCGATTTATAAGATCATTGCAAAGCTCATTGTCCAAAGGTTGAGTGTGATAATGGACAAACTGATCAGCCCATGCCAAGCGGCTTTTGTGCCGGGATGAAGCATTGGAGATAACATCATGCTAGCACAGGAACTCTTTACGGGATATAACCAGACTCGTCTACCTCCTAGATGTGCTCTGAAAGTTGACATCCGGAAGGCATACGGCACAGTGGAGTGGGATTTCTTGATAGCAGTTATGGAGATGTTTGGATTCCCTACTACTTTTGTGAAGTGGATCGAGGAGTGTGTGACAACACCTTCATTCTCTGTTGGACTAAATGGGAAGCCCCATGGATTCTTTCGAGGAGCCAGAGGACTTCGACAGGGTGACCCTTTATCACCCTACCTATTTGTGCTTGCAATGGAAGTCCTACACTTGGGTTTACTACAGTTGATTGATCAGGAAGAGATATTTTCCCATCATTGGAAATGCGAGGCAGCCAGGATCTTTCAGTTGGGGTTTGCTGATGATGTGATACTATTTTGCCGTGCTGATATGGACTCTCTAAGAATCCTTAAAGCAGGTCTGGATCGTTTTGCTGAATGGTCGGGTCTTAGACTGAACGTACAGAAAAGCCACTTGATTATATCTCGCTCAACGCAAGCATTGAGTGAGGAGATGTTGGCATTACTCGGATTTCAAGAAGGGGTTCTTCCAATGAGGTATCTGGGGTTACCACTTATATCGTCTCGACTAACTATTGCAGATTGCCGTCCACTATTACTGAAGATTGGCAAACGGATTGTTGGATGGGAAGGTACCACTATATCTTATGCTGGTAGAGTACAAATTATTAAATCTGTACTTATATCACTGAGTCTTTATTGGGCATCGGCATTTATATTACCTAAGAAAGTTATTAATGAAATTGAGAAAAGGTTGCGAACTTTCTTGTGGAAGGGAACGACGAATAGTGGCTATGCCAAGGTTGCTTGGAAAGATATATACCGACCTAAGGAGGAGGGAGGACTTGGATTCAAGGATATCAATACCTTGAACCATGCATTGATGACAAAAAAACTATGTGATGTCATTAGATGCGACAGGACATCGATTTGGGTTGAATGGCTGTACCAGGGACGCCTACAACACACCTCTATTTGGACGATTACAGACCATGGCGGCTCATGGGGATGGAGGAAAATACTTCGATTACGGATGTTTCTCCGAACCATGGTAGACTACCGTATTGGAGATGGGAGAAATTTCTTCTTGTGGCAGGATCCATGGCACCATCTTGGCCCACATTGTGACACCTTCCCACGAGGATCGAGGCTTCTTGGATTAGATGAGTCATCCAAACTAAGCACGGTGATTCATGAAGGAGTATGGCAGTGGCCCCTTATCACGGATATTGAGTGTTTGGAGATCACACATGCTCTACCCACTATTTTTGGAGGGGAAGATCGTATAATTTGGAGATTTGAGAATGATCGACCAACAACACAGGCTATTTATGAGTTATTTGACCCACCAGGACCGAAAGTAGGCTGGTCTTCACTACTTTCGGGATCACTCAAAATCCCACGTCACAAATTTATTCTATGGCTCGCCATCCAAGGCAAGTTGGCTACGACAGACAAACCATGGCTTGCTCACCTTGGACCATGTGTCCTATGCAATGAAGGACTGACAGAGACACATGCACATTTATTCTTCCAATGCAGATTTAGTCGAAGATGTCTCACGGAAATTCGAAGAACAATATGATTCTTATGGTCCAATAGATTGTGGAAAGATGATATTACATGGGCTTCACAGAGATGGAGGGGTAAACACATAATCAACATGTCTTATAGAGCACTACTTTTTTTTTTGGGTAAGTGTAAGTTTCATTAAAAAAATAGGTAAAGAGTACAGAGTACAAGTACAGAGTACAGAGTACAACAATCAAATGGTCAAATGGTGGTACCCCCAACAGACCAAGGGATACGCCAAAGTCTATAGAGTGCACATGTACTAATAGAACTGGAAAGATTAATACTAATTATCCTCTGTCTGACGTCTTCAATGATGCAGGTAGCTAATATAGCTTCCGGCCGATGAGTGTGCTCAAATCGTCTCAGATTCCTCTCTCGCCATATATGGTAAATGCATGCACTAAGTAATGCTCGATAAGCAACATTAACAATATGCTTCTTTTTTTCGGTAAATGTAAATTTCATTAATAAAGAGTAATGGTACAGTACAACATGGTACAACATGGGATTATCAACTGGTTTCTCCCTCTACCCAAGGGATACGCCATAATCTATACAATGCTCGTGTACTGACTGACGATGCTAAGTCAACGCTAAGAATCCTCTGTCTGACGTCATTGATGATTAGTATGCTCAATGTGGCCGGTGTCCGCTCAGTATGATCAAATCTCCTCAAGTTCCTCTCCTTCCATATGTGGTAGACGCACGCCGCCAGTAGTGTACGGTAAGCTCTATTAATAATGAGCTCCCCTCTCCATTTCCGTGTCGCCCATTCAATATCTGTTGCCCAATCTCTATTGGGCCAGTGAAAGCGAATCCTTCTGCGAATCTCATAAAGGCACTGACGACTAAATCTGCATTGGAAGAATAAATGTGGATGAGATTCCGTAGCTCCCTCATCGCACAGTATGCACACCCCCAGGTGGGATAGCCATGATTTGTCTGTGGTAGGAAGTTTGCCTAGGATTGCTAGCCATAAGATGAACGAATGGCGAGGAATCTTCAAGGAGCCCAAAAGTAGTGAAGACCATCCTACTTTCGGCTCGGGGTGAGTGAATAATCGGTAGAGGGCCTGAGTAGTAGGTTGCCCTTCGTCACATCTCCACACCACCCGATCCTCTCCTCCGAAAATAAGCGGTAGGTTATGTGTGATTTCCAAACATTCAAAGTCAGTGATGGTAGGCCATTGCCATTCTCCTGCTGAAATCACCAAGCTGAGTTTTGCTGATTCTTCAAGTCTAAGATGGCGGGGACCTTGAGGGAATCGCTCGATAAGTGGACCCAAGTGATGCCACGGGTCCTGCCAAACAAAGAATCTGTCTCCATTTCCAATCTGGTAATCCACGATAGTGCGAAGGAAAGGACGTAGCCTGAGTATTTTTCGCCATCCCCAAGAACCTCCATGTTCACGAATAGTCCAAATCGATCTCTCACGTAATCGGTCTTGGTAGAGCCACTGAACCCATATGGATGTCCTGTCACACTGGATAACATCACATAGTTTCTTGCTCATTAATGCGCGATTCAAGGTGGAGATATCCTTGAACCCAAGTCCCCCCTCATCCATCGGTCGACACACATCTTTCCAGGCTACCTTAGCGTACCCACTGGACGTCGTACCCTTCCATAGGAAAGTCCTCAACCTCTTCTCGATTTCACTGATGACTTTCTTAGGTAATATGAATGCAGAAGCCCAATATAAGCTCAATGCTGAGAGCACAGATTTGATGATTTGTACCCGCCCAGCATTAACAATATGCTTCCCCCTCCACTTCCTCGATGCCCATTCCACGTCTCTTGTCCACTCATGATTGGGCCAAGCAAATCGAATATGGTGTCGTATAGCTGCACAGGCATCCTCTGCTATATCGACATCTGAAGAACATGTGATTGTGTGTCTCCGCTGCACCCTCGTCACAGAGAATAATAGAGCACTACTTGCAGCATGTGTATACCACATTTGGAAGGAAAGAAACCTGAGACGATTCGATCACACCGATTCGATCACACCGAGAGGATACCATAGCATTACTGATCATTGAGGACATTAGACAGCGAATCCATAGCATCTCCCTCTCTAGATCAGTCAGTACACGTGCTTTATTTAGATTATGGCGAATCCCTTGGCCTGTCGAGGGATAAACCATTTGGGAACCATATTGTTGTACTGTACCATTTTTACTCAATGAAACTTACTTTTACCGAAAAAAAAATCTGCTTAAGAAGCTTCCCCATAGCGAAGAACTCCAGTACTGCCTTCGTTATCTTCTGTCCCACCACCGGCCAGGCGTTTTTATAGAATCCTGATGAATATCCATCAGGTCCAGGTGCTCTATCCTCGCCGATGTCAAAAATGGCTTTTTTTATATCCTCTACTAAACGGTTCAAGTAGGTGGCCTGTCTCCTCAGTTGTTATGAAATGTCTCACCCAAGGCCGAAGAAACCGAAGGTCCATCACCCTCTGACGCCTGTCTCCCCCTAGTAAGGATTGATAATAGGATATGAATTCATGTATGACTGCATTTGGTTCCGTAATTGTAGTTCCTTGGGGATGTTCGGCAACGTATACTCAGTATTAAGCTTCCTAGCTCTATTAGCACATGTGCCTTGTATAGACTGTGGCGTATCCCTTGGCCTGTCGAGGGAAGCACCTAATGATGGACACTGTTGTACTATACTTTCTTCTTAATGAAAATTACACTTACCCCAAAATTGTAGTTCCTTGGGCATCATTAATTTGCAAGATTCGTCTAGCTGTCCTTCTTTGGGCAATTTTACGAAAGAACACTCTGGAGCACTGGTCACCACCCTTCATCCATTCCATGTTTGCCCTCTGCTGTAGCATGATCCTCTCTAATTCGGCCGCCTTTGCATACACAAGTCGACTGCAGTGCTCCAACAGAAGAATAAGCTCATCCTGTCTGTGCGAGCTTACCAACCCTTGGGCCTGCTCCAGGAACCCCCTTGCCAACTCAACATTGTGAGAAAGATCCCCTTTATTTCTCCTCTGTTCTCGAAAAATAGGTTTGAGTGCCTTGAGTTTTCGGGTCACTGAGAACATAGGCACTCCCACTATTTGTTGCTGCCATATACTCTGCACGCTAGGAATAAAATCTGGTGAGAGAGTAAGGAAGTTGTCAAACCGGAACATACCTCCAAATCGTTGCTGATTATCCCCATTAACAACCATCGGCGAGTGATCCGATGTCCGTGGAGTGAGGCATTGGTAGAATACTGATGGAAACCGCAAAGTCCATGTATCATTGGTTAGCATACGATCAAGTCGCTTCCACAAGTTGCGAGGGCTAGCACTACGATTATGCCATGTGTACTATTCACCCTGCATCGGTAATGGCAAAAGCGCAGTATTCTGTAGGCATGTATTAAATTCCTCCATCGCCGCTCTAATATCTCCCGACGTACCACAGACCTCACTGAGATCTCTGACTGCATTGAAGTCACCTCCAACCAGCCAGGGAGTATTAATGCATTGGACAGCTAGGGATTCTAGAGAGGCCCATAATTCTCGCCTATCAGAGACCTCAGTAGCACCATACACAATAGTAATATCAACATACTCTTGTAATGCTCTAATAGTGGCACGGTAGTGTATAAACTGGTTTCCCACCTCAATAATATCCACATCAGTGTAATTATAATCCCAAGCAATCCATATCCGATTTCCAATATTGTCATAATCCATAAACCATTTCCAATGAGGTATCAAAAATGATTGGATACTAGCACAGTTATTAATGCGAACACGTGTTTCTAAGAGACCAATAAAGTGTAACCTGAACTCAGCAATGATATCCTTGACCGCTAGCTGATGATCCCTCTTGTTCAGGCCACGTACGTTCCATATGGCAAGGTTTAACATGGGTCCCCAAGTACGGGGTTGCTTCGCTTAGGACCCCTTGATGAACCTTCTGCACTATCTAGTTAATGTAGTGCATCGAAAGAGTTAAAAGTTACGATATCTTTACCTCTCTCTTCCCGATTGGGTCCCGCTGCAGTTGGACGGGTACCACGGTCTTCTATCTGCTTCTCCACAGTGTGAGGTGTTGGGTGGTCTCTTGTTCTTTCAGTCACCATTGGGCCTTGCAGTGCTCCCACTTTTGGTACATATACATTAACCGGTGGTTTGATAGATTTGGGTTTGTTGACAATGCACTCCTTGGCTGAGTGTCCCAATGTCATACAACTGGTGCACCTCGGGGGTAGCCATTCATACTCCACATCAATTTTGCATGGTAATTCTTCTCCTTCCTCATCCGGTGTCATAATAATAATGTGCTTTGGCATTTTCGAATTCACATCCAGCATAACGCATACACGAGCGAAATCCAGTCTTGTGCATGCTCTCGTGATCGCATCCGGGTATAAAGGTTTACCCACTCCACTAGCCACTATGCTGAGTCCCTCCTCTGTCCACAACTCCACCGGAAGGTGGCGCAATTTGATCCAGACAGGAACCTGTGTGTGTTTAAGTTTCCTCAGAACCATTCCCGGCTCCCATTTTTGAAGAACAATAGGCTGCCCCTGGAACAGCCATGGCCCTCCTTTAATAATATCTTCCATAACTGTGACTGACTTAAACTGGAAGAAAAAGAAACCGTTAGTAGTACCAGTTACCTCTCTTAAACCCGGCCAAACTGATACCGCGTATTCCTTCAAATGGTGAAAGTATGGGCGTTTCCCCAAAAAATATCCGACCGCGGTAGTTTTCCATCGTTTAGACCCATTTCGGATAGTGTCTAAAGTCGGTCTCAGAATCACCTCTCCATTTTGTAGAGTTGGAGCAATGAACTTGAGGGTCTTTCGCGTTGAGTGGTTAAATGCATGCGCAATTTTATCATCAATAATTGGTTCGGGGTATGCATTCAACGGAATGTTACCCACGTACAATCCCGTTTGGACTGGAGCAACAAAAGATTTTTCGTTCGCCATGTTGCACTCCACGTTCACTGTCATTGTGGTGGCAAAGAGCTGTTTTTTTCCTACTTCCTTGATGACATCAGCAGCAGCATCACTGATGACATCAGTAGCAGCATCAATGCTTACATTGTCCTACTGTCCTACTGTCCTCGCTCCCATTGTTGACATCAGCCCTAGCGATGCTGATGTCAACAGAATGTCCATCCAACCTTTGCGCCAAGTCATTGTCATCTGCCAAGTCAGCCGCTGAGTTGGGCTCCACGTCAGCTTCCACGTCCCCATAACCAAGCGCCACGTCACTACCACCATCCACGTCACTCGCCGGGAAAACCGCCGGAAAATGCGTTAGATTCGTCTCAGTTCGCCGGAGAGGGTTTCCAGCAACTTTCTTCGCCGGATGTGGAGGTTCCTTCATCATCAGACCGTCGGAAATCACTGGTACTGTCATCGGACTCCTTCCAAATTGCAGCCCGTCGGTGTCCGTCGTCTTCTCCATCGTACTCATCGGCAGGAGACTCCGGTAGGCTTGGCGCCTCGTACGAGTTGGTGGGATATCAGTTACATTCGTCCTTGACATCATCTTCTCCGGCGGAAAGCAGCGCAACATGGAAACTTTGCCAAATCGCATTTCCCATTTTAATCGAAGTTCCTCAAGGGCTGCCGTTGATTCATGGTCGTTTTTATCGATCACCTTGTGTGCAAGTCGAAGGAACTCAGCCATATTGAATGAAGATTTCAATCGTTCGCTTCCGTTAAGATTTGCGCCGCCAAACCCTAGAATAGGTCGACGCACTAGATCTCCGTCTTCTACGTCCAAGTTTGGATCTTTTTCGATGGGCATGACTCCTTCACCCTCGCCACTCGTTCGGCTGTCGTCTGCCATAGCCACAACCTCCATATCAGTGGGCGTCGCTTCGTCTTCCTCAGGCGACTTTTCGGATTCCATGGCTGCGCGAAACCCTAGTTTTGAGTGGGACGAACCCGCTGCAAAAACTCCAAGTTTTCCATCAATGGGACTTCCCTTGCCATCTCCAATATCAAATCTGAAGCCCGTAGATGATGCCTCGTCGGATTCCGCCTCCAACCGGCCACCCATTTTCTCAAATTCCGCGGCTAACGGTAGCGGCTCTCCTTGAAACACGACCATGGCAACCTCCCCATGTTGCTCGCCATCCTCCTCCACGTCACAGCCATCCTCCGACGCATCGCCGCCGCCTCCCAGGTCGCCGGCCGACGAGGATTGGGTAGTGGTGATGTTAGTGTGTGTTTTGTTATGTGTGTTAGTGTGTGAGAGAGAAGAGAGAGAATTTTTAGGCTCCATCTCAAAAGCTTGTTTTTTCAGTACAACAATTAATTGGGTAGTCCCTCCTTTATCGACTCTTTTGCCCACCTGGACCGAAAGTAGGCTGGACTTCACTACTTTCGGGATCTTCGAAGATTCCACGCCATTCATTTATCTTATGGATGGCTATTCAGGAAAAAGTTACCGACAACCGACAGACCATGGCTCATACATCTCGATGGGTGTATTCTTTGTGACGAGGAGGCATTGGACACACATACCCACCTTTTGCCGTTTCAGTAGATTATGCCTTCCAGCTATTCGACGGATTAATCGAGTCCCTTGGCCCAACCGGGAATGGGCAAGGGATGTAGAATGGGCAATGTGAAAATGGAGAGGAAAGCATATTATTAATGCAGCCGATCGAGCATTACTTGGATCACTCGTCCACCATATATGGCGAGAAAGAAACTTGAGACGATTCCAGCAAATTGAGCATCCGGCAAACGTTTTGGCTTCCTTCATTGTTGATGATGTTAGACAGAGGATTTTGAGTATTAATATGTCTAATTCCATTAGTACAGTTGCTCTTTATAGACTCTGGCGTATCCCTTGGTCTGTCGAGGGATAAACCAATTAACTGTTGTACTGTACCATTATTTTCATAATGCAAATTACATTTTTTTTTTGGGTAAGTGTAAGTTTCATTAAAAAAATAGGTAAAGAGTACAGAGTACAAGTACAGAGTACAGAGTACAACAATCAAACGGTTAAATGGTGGTACCCCCAACAGACCAAGGGATACGCCAAAGTCTATAGAGTGCACATGTACTAATAGAACTGGAAAGATTAATACTAATTATCCTCTGTCTGACGTCTTCAATGATGCAGGTAGCTAATATAGCTTCCGGCCGATGAGTGTGCTCAAATCGTCTCAGATTCCTCTCTCGCCGAATATGGTAAATGCATGCACTAAGTAATGCTCGATAAGCAACATTAACAATATGCTTCCCCCTCCACTTCCTCGATGCCCATTCCACGTCTCTTGTCCACTCACGATTGGGCCAAGCAAATCGAATATGGTGTCGTATAGCTGCAAGGCATCCTCTGCTATATCGACATCTGAAGAACATGTGATTGTGTGTCTCCGCTGCACCCTCGTCACAGAGTATACATCCCCCTAGATGTGTCATCCAAGGTTTATCAGTTGTCGGTAGCTTCTCCTGAATTGCTAACCAAAGAATGAAGTTGTGGTGGGGAATCTTCAAAGAACCCGAAAGTAGTGAAGACCAGCCTACTTTCGGTCCAGGTGGACAAAAAAATCTATAAAGGGATTGTGTGGTGGGTCGTCCCTCTGAGAACCGCCAGTTTATCCTGTCATCTCCTCCATGAATCTGGGGTAATATGTAAGTAATCTCCATACATTCCAAATCGGTAATGAAGGGCCACTGCCATTGCCCCTCATTAATGACCACTTTTTGGTGGATTCATCAAGTCCTAAGAGGCTCGGTCCCCTAGGGAATCTAGTAATAAGTGGGCCCAAGTGGTGCCACGGGTCCTTCCACAAGTAGAATGACCTCCCCTCTCCAATAAGAAACTCTGTCATAGGTCGTATAGAGCTGCGAAGTCGGAGTAGTTTTCACCATCCCCATGATCCTCCCTTCTCATTAATTGTCCAAATTGAGGTGTTGTGCAATCGAGTCTGCTTCAACCATTCAACCCATATAGATGTTCGGTCACATCTAATAACATCACATAACTTCTTTGCCATTAATGAGCGGTTAAGGATTCCAATATCCTTAATTCCTTGGCCTCCTTCATTAATAGGATTACACACATCCTTCCACGCTACCTTGGCGTATCCCGATGTAGAAGTGCCTTTCCAAAGAAAAGTTCTGAGCCGTTTCTCAATTTGTTTAATGATAGCCTTTGGTAAGATGAATGCAGACGCCCAATAGATGCTCATTGCTGAAAGTACCGATTTAATAATTTGTATACGTCCAGCATATGATAGTGAAATTCCTTCCCAGCCATTAATGCGAGCATCAATTTTCAATAGAAGTGGTTGGCAATCGGATATAGACAATCTAGAAGACAGTAGAGGGAGATCCAAGTACCTCATTGGTAGTTGGCCCTCTTGGAAACCCATGATTGTTAAAATCTGATCCTTCCAGGCTTGTGCCGATCGAGAGATAATGACATGACTTTTTTGTACATTCAGCCGAAGTCCCGACCATTCAGCAAATCGGTCCAACCCCCTCTTGAGGGTCCCGAGTGAATTCAAGTCAGCTCTACAGAAGAGCAGGAGGTCGTCTGCGAATCCCAGCTGGAAGACTTTGGCCGGCTCACATTTCCAGTGAAAAGAGAATTGCGAATCCTGCTCAATAAGTTGCAGTAATCCCAAATGCAAGACTTCCATAACAAGAACAAAGAGATAGGGCGATAGAGGGTCTCCCTGTCTTAGTCCACGTGCTCCTGCAAAGAAACCGTGAGGGTTTCCATTAAGACCAATCGAAAAAGCCGCCGTCGTTACACACTCCTCAATCCACCTGGTGAACGTTTGGGGGAATCCAAATAGTTGCAAGACCGCAAGTAGGAAATCCCACTCAACAGTATCATATGCCTTCCTGATATCAACTTTTAGGGTACAACGAGGTGGAAGCCTCACCTGGTTGTATCCCGTGAGCAGTTCCTGTGCCAACAAAATGTTGTCCCCAATGCTACGCCCTGGGATAAATGCTCCCTGACAGGGGCTAATAATCTTGTCCAGAACCACACTCAACCGCTGGACAAGTAGTTTTGCAATAATTTTGTATAACACATTACAGCATGAAATAGGTCTAAAGTCACCAACAGTCATAGGAGTGTGTACCTTTGGGATTAGTGCCAAAAGTGTGGAGTTGACTTGTTTGAGTAGTTTACCGGTACTAAAGAATTCCAGTACCGCCTTTGTAACTTCCTGTCCCACCATTGGCCAGGCTGCTTTAAAGAATCCTGATGAGTATCCATCAGGTCCCGGGGTCTTGTCATCTGCAATGTCAAATACTGCTTGCTTCACATCATCCGGTGTAAACGCCAATATAAGATGGCCAGCCTCTTCATTAGAAAGAATATGTCTTGCCCACGGTCTGAGAAAGCCAATATCTAGCGCTATCTGACGTCTGTTACCGCCCAGAAGATTTTGATAGTAACAGACAAATTCATTGATGATCTCTTCTGGTTCAGTGTGGATGGTCTCGTTGTCATCATTTATCTGCAGTATCCTCCTTGCCACCCTTCTCTTGGCAATTTTACGAAAGAAAATTCGGGAGCATTGGTCACCCCCCTTCATCCATTGCATCTTGGCTCGCTGTTGCAGCATGATTTATTCCAGTTTTGCCGCTTTAGCATAAACCAGGCGGCAACAGTGTTCTAATAGTAGAAAGGCCTCATTTTGTCTATCTGAACTCACCAGTTGTTGTGCCTCATCTAGAAAGCCTTTTGCTAATTGCACGTTGAGGGTCAAATCCCCCTTCTTCCTCCTTTGCTCTCTGAAGACCGGTTTCAGTGCTTTGAGTTTACGTGTTACCGCAAACATAGGCACCCCAACGATTGTATTCTGCCAGATATTTTGCACACTGGGGATGAATTCAGGTGAGAGTGTTAGGTAGTTGTCAAATCGAAACATACCTCCTGTTTGATTTTGCCTGTCCCTATGCAGAAGGAGCGGCGAGTGGTCAGAAGTCCGCGGTAGAAGGCTATGATAGTATGAGGAGGGGAACCTCGCAAGCCATCTATCATTAATAAGGAAACGATCCAATCTCTTCCATAGACTTCGCGAGTTCGTGCTGCAGTTGTGCCAAGTATACCATTCCCCCTGCATAGGCATGGGTATTAGCCCGGCCTCCTGAATACCAGCATTGAATTCTTCCATGGCCATCCTTATATCCCCAGAAGCTCCACACACCTCATTCATGTCTCGGACCGCGTTGAAGTCCCCCCCCCACCAGCCAGGGCTCATCTGAGTGCTCTCGAGCTAATGATTCCAAGGTATTCCATAAATTTCTGCGATCTATCATCTCAGAGGCACCATAAACAATAGTGATTATGAGGGATTCACTATCTGTCCTATGAGTGACACGACAGTGCATAAGTTGGTTCCCCAAATCAAGAATATGAACGTCCACAACATTATCATCCCACGCTACCCAAATACGATTGCCCACAGTTGCATAATCAACAAACCATTTCCAATGCCGAAGCAAAACAGACTGAATATGCATGACGTTGTTAAAACGCAGACGAGTTTCTAAGATGCCCATAAAGTCTAACCTATATTCCGAGATAAGGTCCTTTAATGCGAGCTGATGGTCTCTCTTGCTAAGCGTAATAATAACTACAAGATAGTGTAAACAGGAAACGAATTTTCTTTAATAATGTCGTGCAAAACAGCTAAATTTTGAACGTTCTCAGAATTCCACGAAACTTGACCCAAACGTAGGTTTAAATTCATGCAATTGTGTGGTAAATTTTCAAAGCTTAATAATAACTACAAGTTAGTGTAAAAAGAAAATGAACTTGCTTTAATAAAACCGAGCAAAACAGCTAAATTTTGAACGTTCTCAGAATTCCATGAAACTTGACCGAAATGTAGGACTAGACCCATGCATTTGTGTGGTAAATTTGCTAAGCGTAATAATAACAACAAGTTAATGTAAAAGGAAAAAGAACTTTTTTTTTCGGTAAAAGTAAGTTTCATTGAGTAAATTTGGTAAAGTACAACAATATGATCACCAAATGGTTTATCCCTCGACAGGCCAAGGGATTCGCAATAATCGAAATAAAGCACGTGTACTGACTGATCTAGATAGTGGGATGCTATGGATTCGCTGTCTAATGTCCTCAATGATCAGTAATGCTATGGTAGTAGGCGTCCTCTCGGTGTGATCGAATCGTCTCAGGTTTCTTTCCTTCCAAATGTGGTATACACATGCTGCAAGTAGTGCTCTATAAGACATGTTGATGATGTATTTACCCCTCCATCTCTGTGAAGCCCATGTAATGTCATCTTTCCACTCTCTATGGGGCCACAGGAATCGTATCGTTCTTCGAATTTCTGTGAGGCATCTTCGACTAAATTTGCATTGGAAGAATAAATGTGCATGTGTCTCTGTCATTCCTTCATTGCATAGGATACATGTGCCAAGGTGAGCAAGCCATGGTTTATCTGTCGTAGCCAACTTTCCTTGGATGGCAAGCCATAGAATAAAGATGTGACGTGGAATTTTAAGTGATCCCGAAAGTAGTGAAGACCAGCCTACTTTCGGTCCTGGTGGGTCAAGTAACTCATAAATAGCCTGTGCTGTTGGTCGACCATTTTCAAATCTCCATATTATATGGTCTTCCCCTCCAAAAATAGTGGGTAATACATGTGTGATCTCCAAACACTCAAAATAGTAGTCACAAAGAGGGCCAAGGTGATGCCACGGATCCTGCCATAAGAAGAAATTCCTCCCATCTCCAATCCGGTAGTCTACCATGGTTCGGAGGAACATCCGTAATCGAAGGATTTTCCTCCATCCCCATGAGCCGCCATGGTCCGTAATCGTCCATATAGAGGTGTGTTGTAGACGTCCCTAGTACAGCCATTCAACCCAAATTGATGTCCTGTCGCATCTAATGACATCCCACAGTTTTTTTGTCATCAATACACGGTTGAAGGTACTGATATTCTTGTATCCAAGTCCTCCCTCCTCCTTTGGTCGGCATATATCTTTCCACGCACCTTGGCATAGCCACTATTCGTCGTTCCCTTCCACAAGAAAGCTCGTAACCTTTTCTCAATTTCATTAATGACTTTCTTCGGTAATATAAATGCCGATGCCCAATAAAGACTCAGTGCTATAAGTACAGATTTAATAATTTGTGCTCTACCAGCATAAGATATAGTGGTACCTTCCCATCCAGCAATCCGTTTGTCAATCTTCAGTAGTAGTGGACGGCAATCTGCAATAGTTAGTCGAGACGATATAAGAGGTAATCCCAGATACCTCATTGGAAGAGCCCCTTCCTGAAATCCGAGTAGAGCCAACATCTCCTCACGCAATGCTTGCGCTGAGCTTGAGATAGTCAAGTGGCTTTTCTGCACGTTCAGTCTAAGACCCGACCATTCGGCAAAACGATCCAGTCCTGCTTTAAAGATTCTTAGAGAGTTCATATCAGCACGGCAAAATAATATCACATCATCAGCAAACCCCAACTGAAAGATCCTGGCTGCCTCGCATTTCCAATGATAGGAAAATATCTCCTCCTGATCAATCAACTGCAGGAAGCGCAAGTGTAGGACTTCCATCACAAGCACAAATAGGTAGGTTGATAAAGGGTCACCTTGCCGAAGTCCTCTGGCTCCTCGAAAGAATCCATGGGGCTTTCCATTTAGTCCAACAGAGAATGAAGGCGTTGTCACACACTCCTCAATCCACTTCACAAAAGTAATTGGGAACTCAAACATCTCCATAACTGCTGTCAAGAAATCCCAATCCACTGTGTCATATGCCTTCCGGATGTCAACTTTCAGAGCACATCTAGGAGGTAGACGAGACTGGTTGTATCCTGTAAAGATTTCCTGTGCTAACATGATGTTATCTCCAATGCTGTGTCCCGGCACAAATGCCGCTTGGCATGGGCTGGTCAGTTTGTCCATTATCACACTCAGTCCTTGGACAATGAGCTTTGCAATGATCTTGTAAATCACATTACAACATGCTATGGGCCGAAAATCACTAACCGTCGTATGGGAATGTACTTTTGGTATGAGCGCCAAAAGTGTAGTATTTATCTGCTTCAGAAGTCGGCCTGTACTAAAGAAGTCCAGTACTACCGAAGTCACCTCCTGTCCAACAATAGGCCATGCTGCTTTGAAGAAGCCCGATGAGTATCCGTCCGGGCCTGGGGCCTTGTCCTCATCAATGTCAAAAACTGCCTGTTTAACATCTGCTGGTGTGAACGATAACAGTAAAGCGGTAGATTCCTCATTACTCAAAATGTGCCTAGCCCACGGTTTGAGAAACCGAATGTCAATAGCTGTTTGTCGTCTGTCTCCCCCTAGTAGGCTTTGGTAATATGTGACAAACTCATTAATAACTTCTTCTGGATCAGTGTGAGTGGATCCCTGGTCATCGTTGATCTGGAAGATCCTTCTTGATGATCTTCGTTGGGCAATCTTCCGAAAGAACACTCAGGAGAACTGATCACCGCCCTTCATCCACTGCATCTTCGCACGTTGTTGTAGCATAATCTGCTCCAATTTTGTTGCTTTGGCTAGTACGTGTCGGCAACAGTGTTCTAGTTGTATGTATAGCTCATCTCGCCTGCTTGAGCTTACTAGTAGTTGTGGTGCTTCAAGAAACCCTTTGCCATTTGGACATTGTGCGATAGGTCCCCTTTATTCCTCCTTTGCTCTCGGAAGATTGGTTTCAATGCTTTGAGTTTGCGTGTCACAGCATACATAGGCATCCCAATAATATTATGTTGCCATATATTCTGCACACTAGGAATAAACTCAGGTGAACGAGCGAGGTAGTTATCAAATCGGAACATACCTCCATATTGCTGCTGTCTGTCCCCATATAGTACCATCGGTGAGTGGTCTGAAGTGCGTGGTGTAAGGACCGAGTAGAATGTGTTAGGGAACCGTGCCATCCATCTATCATTTATCAATATGCGGTCCAGTCTTTTCCAGAGATTCCGGGGTGTCGCACTGTGGTTGTGCCATGTGTACCACTCTCCCTGCATGGGTAGTGGTAGTAGTCCTGTATTCTGAATGGCTGCATTAAAGTCTTCCATAGCTGTTCGGATATCCCCTGATGTGCCACATACTTCGCTGAGGTCGCGAACTGCATTAAAGTCCCCTCCAATCATCCATGGGATATCAGCACACTGTATAGCTAAATTTTTCAGGGCATTCCATAATTCTCTCCTATCAACCACCTCAGTAGCTCCATAAGCGACAGTAACAGCAATTGACTCATGTATTGCACGGATAGTAACAAGACAGTGTATAAATTGCGTTCCACATTCAACCACAGCAACATCAATAAAACTATCATTCCATGCAATCCACACGCGATTACCAGAAGATCCATAATCCACATACCATTTCCATTGGGGTAAGAGAAAAGATTGAATTTGAGCTGCATTATTAATACGAACACGAGTTTCAAGGAGACCGAGGAATTGTAACCTGAACTCAGCAACGATGTCTTTGACTGCCAACTGATGGTCTCGTTTGTTCAAGCCACGAACATTCCATATTGCTGCATTCAGCATGGATCACTAGGTATGGGGCTACTATGCTTAGGATCCAGTAGGTGAAGTGCATCAAAAGTATTATATATAACAAGTGCCTTACCCCTCTCCTCACGACTTGGGCCGGTTGTATCTCTAGTGTACTCACGTCCCTCCCTCTGCTTTCCTACCACTGAAGCTGGTGGTGGTCTGCTACTGTTCCGATCAGGCATATGTGGTGGCCGAGATGGTATATTAGTAGTATCATCATCCTCCCTAGGGTGGTTCCGATTCCGTTCAGGCCTTGTTGGTTCTTGCAGCATCCCCACTTTGGTTACATATACCGCGATCGGTGGTTTAACTGGTTTTGATTTGTTGAGAACACAATCTTTAGCAGAGTGTCCCAATGTCATACAACTGTTGCACTTCTGTGGTAGCCATTCGTACTCAACGTCTACTTTACAAGGTGATTCGTCTCCGTCCTCATCCGGATTCATAATTATAATGTGCTTTGGTAAGTTTGAGGTCACATCCAACATTACGCATACACGAGCGAAGTCTAGCCTTGTGCATGCTCTCGTAATTGCATCCGGGTATAGTGGTTTACCCACTCCACTGGCCACCGTACTAAGGCCTTCCTCTGTCCAGAACTCGACTGGAAGGTGACTAAGTTTTATCCACACAGGAACCTGTGTATGCTGTAGTTTCCTTAAAACCATCCCTAGTTCCCATTTTTGGAGAACAATAGGCTGCCCCTGAAATAGCCACGGCCCTCCTTCAATAACATCTTCCATATCAGCTATTGATTTGAATTGGAGGAAAAAAAAATCCATTATTAGTACCAGTGACCTCGTTCAAGCCCGGCCATATAGACATTGCAAACTCTTTCAGATCATGAAAATACGGCCTTTTTCCTAGGAAATACCCCACCGCGGTAGCCCTCCATCTTTTAGAACATTCAAAATTTAGCTGTTTTGCACGGTTTTATTAGAGCAAGTTCTTTTTCCTTTACACATGGCATAATCATAGTGCGAAAATAGGAAAAAAATTCTCTCTCTAAAAAATGGATGCTCTCTATTCTCTCTCACACACTACTACACCACAAAAATCACACACACTTGCCCTAGCAACCACAATTTTTATGAGTTTTTACGCCTTGCCCACTCTGTTTTGGACGCTGGAGATGAAAAATCCATGAAGGCCTTGGAGGAACTGAAAATCAAATGGAACGAGCGATTAGGACGAGCAGCTACAAACCGCTACTTTCCGCCGCCGGTGGCGCAACCAAAAGAACCCGAACTGGTGCGTGGACTGAGAAAGGCCATTAGATGTCTTGTGCCGCCGTCTAAAATGGAAAAGACGACCGGAATTCTTGGGGAAAACAGCAGATCTGCTGCCGGAAAAATGAGAACTCTAGATTCCGATGGGCTGCCGGAAACCGAGAAGGCGACCGGACGACTGGAGGGGGAGGTCGGCGCTGACATGGATGCTCACGTGGCAGGTGAGGTGGCGCGGCCTTTGTCAACCAATGATGTCAGCCCTAGGTCTTCTGCTGATGTCAGCCCTATGTCATCTGCTGATGTCAGCCCTAAGTCAGCTGCTGATGTCAGCCCTAAGTCAGCACATGACATCATGCCAACATCTTCTACTGATGTGTCACGTGGGATTCGTTATGACGTGCCACATATCCGTTCGATTTCTCCTCCTCCACCGAGTACTCCTACCGGGTTGTTTGTTGGAAATATACCACTGCATACCTGTCCGAATTTGACAGTTGAGGACAAAATAACGCATGCTTTCAATAACTCTACTCGGAAAACACTCTCATATGTTGCTCCTACAATACAAAATGGTGAAGTGGTTGTGAGACCCACACTTGATACTATTCGTAACGGATCTACTCGTTGGAGAACCACTGCAGTTGGTTATTTTCTCGAAAAAAGACCATACTATCATCATGTGAAAGAATTTGCCTTATCAGTGTGGCTAGGTCTTCGAGAGGTCACGGCCACAATACACGGATTTTTCTTCTTCCAATTCAAGACAGTGGCACATATGGAAGAAATCATAGAAGGTGGACCATGGTTGTTCCAAGGACAACCGATTGTACTACAAAAATGGGTACCGGGGATGGTGATGAGGAAACTAAAACATACACAGGTTCCCGTATGGATCAAGTTAAGACACTTGCCAGTTGAGCTATGGATGGAGGAGGGACTCAGTATAGTAGCCAGCGGTATCGGCAAACCACTATACCCGGACGCGATTACGAGAGCATGCACGAGACTGGACTTCGCTCGTGTATGCGTGATGCTAGATGTGCACTCAAAAATACATAAACATATTATTATCATGGCACCGGATGAGGAAGGAGGCGAAACACCGTGCAAAGTAGACGTGGAATATGAATGGTTACCTCCCAAATGCACATGTTGTACGCTAGGACACGCGGCAAAAGACTGTGCTATCAACAAGGCATCCAAACCAGTTAAGCCTTCGGTCTCCGTATATGTTCCTATAAAGGGACCTTCCCAACCACCTCCTATGCCTGACCGGGATATACCTCGACCTGCTCGAGAGGTAGAAACACAAAGAGAGGGTCATGAAGTTATTGCTGGCCCAAGTCGTGAGGAAAGGGGAAAGGTAATTATCATCCATAATGCTTTTGATGCATTACATCAACTTGAAGATACAGAAGAATTGATTCGGGGTCCTAAGCAAAGCAGCCCCATACCTGGTGATCCATGTTGAATGCAGCAATATGGAATGTATGTGGCCTGAACAAACGAGACCATCAGCTGGCAGTTAAAGACATCGTTGCTGAGTTCAGGTTACAATTCCTTGGTCTCCTTGAAACTCGCGTTCGTACTAATAACGTTTCGCATATTCAAGCCTCTTTATTACCTCAATGGAAATGGTTTGTGGATTATGGACTGACTGGTAATCGTGTTTGGATTGCTTGGGACGATAATTTTATTGATGTCGATGTTATTGAGTGTCGCACACAGTTTATCCACTGTCATGTTAATATCCGGGCTCTTCAGGAGTCTATTGCGATTACTGTTATTTATGGGGCTAATGAGGTGGTTCAGAGGCGGGAGTTATGGGGTTCCTTGGAGACTATCGCCATGCAATGTATTGATATCCCGTGGCTTGTTGGTGGGGATTTCAATGTAGTGTGTGATCTTAGTGAAATTTGTGGGGCATCAGGAGATATTCGTATGGCTATGGAAGAGTTTAATATTTGTATCCAAAACGCAGGATTACTACCATTACCCATGCAGGGAGAATGGTATACGTGGCATAATTGCAGTGCTAATCCACGGAATCTGTGGAAACGATTGGATCGAATGCTGATCAATGATACATGGATGGATCGGTTCTCGACATCATTTTACACTAGCCTTACCCCACGTACTTCAGATCACTCACCGCTGGTGCTATACAGGGATAGTCGACAACATTATGGAGGTATGTTTCGATTCGATAACTACCTCGCCCTATCACCAGAGTTTATTCCCAGTGTGCAGCAGGTTTGGCAGCATAACATCATAGCGGTGCCTATGTATGCGGTAACTAGGAAACTCAAAGCACTTAAACCGGTGTTTAGAGAGCAGAGGAGGAAAAAGGGGGACTTATCACACAATGTCCAGCTGGCGAAAGGGTTTCTTGAGACGGCGCAATTGCTTGTTACTTTAAACAGGCGGGATGAACTATTCCTTCAGCTGGAACACTGTTGCCGGTTAGTACTAGCTAAAGCAGCCAAACTTGAGCAGATTATGCTTCAACAGCGAGCAAAAATGCAATGGATGAAGGGGGGTGACCAGTGCTCCCGGGTGTTCTTTCGTAAGATTGCTCAAAGGAGATCTGCAAGGAGAATCTTACAAATTAATGATGAGCATGGAGACACTCACACAGAACCAGGAGCAGTAGTCAATGAATTTGTCACATTCTATCACAGCCTTCTAGGTGGGGAACGGAGACGAGCAGTGATAGACCTTCGGTTCTTGCGACCTTGGGCTAGACATCTATTGAGCGAAGAGGATGCTAGCTCTTTACTCGTACCATTCACACCAGCAGATGTCAAGCAGGCGGTTTTTGACATTGATGAGGATAAGGCACCGGGGCCGGACGGATATTCATCGGGCTTTTTCAAAGCTGCATGGCCTATAGTGGGGCATGAGGTGTCTTCGGCAGTGCTGGATTTCTTTAATACGGGCCGGCTTTTGAAGCAGATAAATACTACACTTTTGGCGCTTATACCAAAGGTACATTCCCCTATGACCGTTAATGAGTTTCGTCCTATATCTTGTTGTAATGTGTTGTATAAGATAATTGCCAAGCTCATTGTCCAACGGTTGAGTGTGATACTGGACAAATTAATTAGTCCATGCCAAGCAGCGTTTGTGCCCGGACGAAGCATTGGAGACAATATTATGTTGGCACAGGAGCTGTTTTTACGGGATACAACCAGGCCCGTCTACCGCCCCGGTGTGCTTTGAAAGTGGACATTCGAAAGGCATATGACACGGTGGAGTGGGACTTTATGATTGCTGTGATGGAGTTATTTGGATTGAGGTGTGTGTCACAACACCCTCGTTTTCTATTGGGCTGAATGGCATGGTTTCTTTAAGGGGGCCAGAGGGCTTCGACAGGGTGATCCTCTATCACCATACTTATTCGTGCTTGTGATGGAAGTCCTTCACTTGGGTTTTCTATAGTTGATTGACGAGGATGAATTATTTTCCTTCCACTGGAAATGTGATACAGCTAGGGTTTTTTAGTTGGGATTTGCTGATGATTTGCTGCTATTTTGTAAAGCTGATATGAATTCTATTGGAATCTTCAAAACTGGATTGGATCGCTTTGCTGAATGGTCGGGTCTCAGGCTGAACGTGCAAAAAAGCCATCTTATTATCTCACGGTCAGCACAAGGATTACGCGAGGAGATGCTGGCAACACTCGGGTTTCAAGAGGGAGTCTTACCGATGAGGTACTTGGGATTGCCTCTTTTATCTTCTCGATTAACGATCGCTGATTGTCATCCATTATTGTTGAAAATTGATAAGCGTATTGCTGGTTGGGAGGGAATGGCTATTTCATATGCCGGTAGGGTGCAAATTATAAAATCTGTACTCATGTCGCTGAGTTTATACTGGGCATCGGCATTCATCTTGCCCAAGAAAGTTACAAATGAAATTGAAAAGAGGCTGCGAACATTCTTGTGGAAGGGGACAACAACTACCGGTTATGCAAAGGTAGCATGGAAGGATCTATGTCGACCGACGGATGAGGGAGGATTAGGATTCAAGGATATTCCTATCTTGAATCGTGCATTAATGATGAAGAAACTATGTGATATCATTATGTGTGATAGGACCTCAATATAGGTGGAATGGCTATACCGGGGACGGTTACGAGACACCTCCATTTGGACGATTCGGGAGCTTGGAGGCTCATGGAGTTGGCGGAAAATTCTATGTTTATGGGTTTTCCTCCGGCCTATGGTCGACTATCAGATCGGAGACAGGAGGAGATTCTACCTTTGGCAGGACCCGTGGCATTATCTTGGCCCTCTTAGTGACACATTCCCACGGGGACCGAGGCTACTTGGAATAGAGGAATCAGCCAAACTCAGTACAGTGATTAGTGGAGGAGAATGGCAGTGGCCTCTTATCATAGATTTTGAGTGTTTGGAAATCACACATTCATTGCCCACGATCCATGGAGGGGAAGACCGTATCCTCTGGAGATTTGAGCAGGGGTATCCCACATCTCAGGCTCTGTATAGGTTAATTGATCCCCCAGGACCGAAAGTAGGCTGGTCTTCACTACTTTCGAGATCACTGAAGATCCCACGTCACTTATTCATCCTATGGCTTGCTATTCTTGCAAGTTGGTCACGACGGACAAACCGTGGTTAGCCCACCTTGGCCCTTGTATTCTATGTACCGAGGGAGCGATGGAGACACATGGACACCTATTTTTTCAGTGAGATTTAGTCGACAGTGTCTTGCAGCAATACGAAGAATGGTACGATTTTCCTGGCCCAATAGAGACTGGCAAATGGATGTTGACTGGGCTTCCCAGAAATGGAGAGGTAAACACATTGTTAACATGTCTTATCGAACACTATTAGCAGCATGTGTTTACCACATTTGGAGGGAGAGAAACTTGAGACGATTTGAGAACACTGAGAGGACAACGAGCACCATGGCATTATTGATAGTTGAGGATATTAGACAGCGAATCCTTAGCATTAGCTTACCTACATCAGTCAGTACACGAGCTTTATATAGACTATGGCGTATCCCTTGGCCTGACGAGGGAGAAACCAACTGATGATCACATTGTTGTACTGTACTACTTTTTTTTACTTAATGAAACTTACATTTACCCAAAAAAAAAAAAAACGAACTTGCTTTAATAAACTGTGCAAAACAGCTAAATATTGAACGTTCATAGAATTCCATGAAACTTGACCCAAGCGTTGGTTTAGACCCATATATATTTGTGTGGTAAATTTGCTAAGCGTAATAATAACTACAAGATAGTGTAAACAGGAAACGACTTTTCTTTGATAATGTCGTCAAAACAGCTAAATTTTGAACTTTCTCAGAATTCCATGAAACATGACCCAAACATAGGTTTAAATTCATATATTTGTGTGGTAAATTTGCAAAGCTTAATAATAACTACAAGTTAGGGTAAAAGGGAAAAGAACTTACTTTAATAAAACTGAGCAAAACAACTAAATTTTGAACGTTCTCAGAATTCTACGAAACTTGACCGAAACGTAGGTCTAGACCCATGCATTTGTGTGGTAAATTTGCTAAGCGTAATAATAACAACAAGTTAATGCAAAAGGAAAAAGAACTTTTTTTTGGGTAAATGTAATTTTCATTAAGTAAAAATAATTGTATAGTACAACAATTTGATCATCAATTGGTTTCTCCCTCGATAGGCCAAGAGATACGCCATAGTCTATATAATGCTCATGTACTAACTGACAAAGCAGTGTTGATACTGAGAATCCTCTGTCTGACGTCGTCGATGATCATCATACCAATGGTGTTCGGTGTCCGTTCAGTATGTTCAAATCGCCTCAGGTTCCTCTTTCTCCAAATGTGATAGACACATGCTGCTAGTAGTGAACGGTAAGCTATGTTGACAATGTGCTTTCCTCTCCATTTTTTTGTCGCCCATTCAATGTCTGTTTCCCAATCCCTATTGGGCCATTGGAACCGAGTTCTTCTGCGTATTTCTGTAAGGCACTGCAAGCTAAATCTACATTGGAAGAATAAGTGAGAGTGGGTTTCTGTACTTCCGTCGTCACATAGGATGCAGGCTCCCAAATGGGATAGCCATGGTTTGTCCGTGGTGGGAAGTTTGCCAAGAATTGCGAGCCAAAGGATGAACGCATGTCTTGGTATCTTCAAGGAGCCCGAAAGTAGTGAAGACCAGCCTACTTTCGGCCCTGGGGGGTCAATTAATTTGTAGAGGGCCTGTGTTGTAGGTTGTCCTTTGTCAAATCTCCAGACAACCCTGTCCGCTCCTCCACAAATCTGTGGCAAGGTGTGGCTGATCTCCAAACACTCAAAATCTGTAATGGGAGGCCAATGCCACTCTCCCTCTGAAATAACATAACTGAGCTTGGTCGATTCGTTAATACCAAGTAATCTCGGGCCCCGTGGAAATGGCTCAATGAGTGGTCCGAGGTGCAAAAGAGCTAAATTTTGAATGTTCTCAGAATTCCACGAGACTGGAACCAAATGTAGGTCCAGTCCCATGCATTTGTGTGGTAAATTTCCTAAGCGTAACAATAACTACAAGTTAGTGTAAAAGTGAAACGAACTTGCTTTAATGAAATCGTGCAAAACAACTAAATATTGAATGTTTCATAGAATTCCACGAAACTTGACCCAAACGTTGGTCTAGACCCATGTATTTGTTTGGTAAATTTGCTGAGCGCAATAATAACTACAAGTTAGTGTAAAAATAGAAACGAACTTGCTTTAATAAACCGTGTAAAACAGCTAAATATTGAAGGTTCATAGAATTCCACGAAACTTGACCAAAACGTTGAATGTATTTGTGTGGTAAATTTGCTAAGCGTAATAATAACTACAAGTTAGTGTAAACGGAAAACGAAGTGGCTGTAATAAAGCCGTGTAAAATAGCTAAGTTTTAAGCGACAGAGACACATGACCACTTATTCTTTCAGTGCAGATTTAGTCGACAGTGTCTCACAGCAATCCAGAGAGTGGTACGATATCCTTGGCCCAATAGAGATTGGATAACGGATATTGAATGGGCTTCCCAAAGATGAAGAGGTAAACACATTGTTAACATATCTTATCGAGCACTATTAGCATCATGTGTTTACCAAATTTGGAGGGAGAGAAACTTGAGACGATTCGAGCATACCGAGAGGACACCTAGCACCATGGCTTTATTAATTGTTGAGGATATCAGGCAGCGGATCCTAAGTATCTCTCTACCTAGATCAGTCAGTACACGAGCTTTATATAGATTGTGGCGTATCCCTTGGCATGTTGAGGGAGAAACCAGCTGATAACCACACTGTTGTACTATACTACTATTTTACTTTACTTAATGAAACTTACATTTACCAAAAAAAAAAATAGCTAAGTTTTGAACCTTCTCAGAATTCCACGAAACTTGACGCAAACGTAGGTCTAAACTCATGCATTTGTGTGGTAAATTTGCAAAGAGTAATAATAACTACAAGTTAGTGTAACAGGGAAACGAACTTGCTTTAATAAACCGAGCTAAACAACTAAATTTTGAACATTCTCAGAATTCCACGAAACTTGACCCAAACATAGGCCCAGATCCATGCATTTGTGTGGTAAATTTGCTAAGCGTAATAATAACAACAAGTTAATGTAAAAGGAAAAAGAACTTGCTCTAATAAAACTGTGCAAAACAGCTAAATTTTGAATGTTCTCAGAATTCCACGAAACTGGAACCAAACGTAGGTCTAGTCCCATGCATTTGTGTGGTAAATTTGCTAAGCGTAACAATAACTACAAATTAGTGTAAAAGGGAAACAAACTTGCTTTAATAAAATCGTGCAAAACAGCTAAATATTGAACGTTCATAGAATTCCACGAAACTTAACCCAAACGTTGGTGTAGACCCATGTATTTGTGTGGTACATTTGCTAAGCGTAATGATAATTACAAGTTAGTGTAAAAACGGAAACGAACTTGCTTTAATAAACCGTGCAAAATAGCTAAATATTGAACGTTCATAGAATTTGACGAAATTTGACCCAAACATTGGTCTAGACCCATATATTTGTGTGAAAAATTTTCTAAGCGTAAGAATAAATACAAGATAGTGTAAACAGGAAATGAATTTTCTTTAATAATGCCATGAAAACAGCTAAATTTTGAACCTTCTCAGAATTCCCTGAAATTTGACCCAAATGTAGGTTTGAATTCATGCATTTGTGTGGTAAATTTGCAAAGGTTAATAATAACTACAAGTTAGTGTAAAAGGGAAAAGAACTTGATTTAATAAAACCGAGCAAAACAGCTAAATTTTGAACGTTCTCAGAATTCCACGAAACTTGACCGAAACGTAGGTCTAGACCCATGCATTTGTGTGGTAAATTTGCTAAGCGTAATAATAACAACAAGTTAATGCAAAAGGAAAAAGAACTTGCTTTAATAAAACCGTGAAAAACAGCTAAATTTTGAATGTTCTCATAATTCCACGAAACTGGAACCAAACGTAGGTCTAGTCCCATGCATTTGTGTGGTAAATTTGCTAAGCGTAACAATAACTACAAATTAGTGTAAAAGGGAAACAAACTTGCTTTAATAAAATCGTGCAAAACAGCTAAATATTGAATGTTCATAGAATTCCACGAAACTTAACCCAAACGTTGGTGTAGACCCATGTATTTGTGTGGTACATTTGCTAAGCGTAATGATAATTACAAGTTAGTGTAAAAACGGAAACGAACTTGCTTTAATAAACCGTGCAAAATAGCTAAATATTGAACGTTCATAGAATTTCACGAAATTTGACCCAAACATTGGTCTAGACCCATATATTTGTGTGAAAAATTTTCTAAGCGTAAGAATAAATACAAGATAGTGTAAACAGGAAATGAATTTTCTTTAATAATGCCATGAAAACAGCTAAATTTTGAACCTTCTCAGAATTCCCTGAAATTTGACCCAAATGTAGGTTTGAATTCATGCCTTTGTGTGGTAAATTTGCAAAGGTTAATAATAACAACAAGTTAGTGTAAAAGGGAAAAGAACCGAGCAAAACAGCTAAATTTTGAACGTTCTCAGAATTCCACGAAACATGACCGAAACGTAGGTCTAGACCCATGCATTTGTGTGGTAAATTTGCTAAGCGTAATAATAACAACAAGTTATTGCAAAAGGAAAAAGAACTTGCTTTAATAAAACCGTGCAAAACAGCTAAATTTTGAATGTTCTCAGAATTCCACGAAACTGGAACCAAACGTAGTTCTAGTCCCATGCATTTGTGTGGTAAATTTGCTAAGCGTAACAATAACTATAAGTTAGTGTAAAAGGGAAACAAACTTGCTTTAATAAAATCGTGCAAAACAGCTAAATATTGAACGTTCATAGAATTCGACGAAACTTGACCCAAACGTTGGTGTAGACCCATGTGTTTGTGTGGTACATTTGCTAAGCGTAATGATAATTATAAGTTAGTGTAAAAACGGAAACGAACTTGCTTTAATAAACCGTGCAAAATAGCTAAATATTGAACGTTCATAGAATTCCACGAAACATGACCCAAACATTGGTCTAGACCCATATATTTGTGTGAAAAATTTTCTAAGCGTAAAAATAACTACAAGATAGTGTAAACAGGAAAGGAATTTTCTTTAATAATGCCATGCAAAACAGCTAAATTTTGAACCTTCTCAGAATTCCCTGAAATTTGACCCAAATGTATGTTTGAATTCATGTATTTGTGTGGTAAATTTCCAAAGGTTAATAATAACTACAAGTTAGTTTAAAAGGGAAAAGAACTTGCTTTAATAAAACAGAGCAAAACAGCTAAATTTTGAACGTTCTCAGAATTCCACGAAACTTGACCGAAACGTAAGTCTAGACCCATGCATTTGTGTGGTAAATTTGCTAAGCGTAATAATAACAACAAGTTAATGCAAAAGGAAAAAGAACTTGCTTTAATAAAACCGTGCAAAACAGCTAAATTTTGAATGTTCTCAGAATTCCACGAAACTGGAACCAAACGTAGGTCTAGTCCCATGCATTTGTGTGGTAAATTTGCTAAGCGTAACAATAACTACAAATTAGTGTAAAAGGGAAACAAACTTGCTTTAATAAAATCATGGAAAACAGCTAAATATTGAACGTTCATAGAATTTCACGAAACTTAACCCAAACGTTGGTGTAGACCCATGTATTTGTGTGGTACATTTGCTAAGCGTAATGATAATAACAAGTTAGTGTAAAAACGGAAACGAACTTGCTTTAATAAACCGTGCAAAATAGCTAAATATTGAACGTTCATAGAATTTCACGAAATTTGACCCAAACATTGGTCTAGACCCACAAATTTTTCTGTGAAAAATTTTCTAAGCGTAAGAATAAATACAAGATAGTGTAAACAGGAAATGAATTTTCTTTAATAATGCCATGAAAACAGCTAAATTTTGAACCTTCTCAGAATTCCCTGAAATTTGACCCAAATGTAGGTTTGAATTCATGCCTTTGTGTGGGAAATTTGCAAAGGTTAATAATAACTACAAGTTAGTGTAAAAGGGAAAAGAACCGAGCAAAACAGCTAAATTTTGAACGTTCTCAGAATTCCACGAAACTTGACCGAAACGTAGGTCTAGACCCATGCATTTGTGTGGTAAATTTGCTAAGCGTAATAATAACAACAAGTTAATGCAAAAGGAAAAAGAACTTGCTTTAATAAAACCGTGCAAAACAGCTAAATTTTGAATGTTCTCAGAATTCCACGAAACTGGAACCAAACGTAGGTCTAATCCCATGCATTTGTGTGGTAAATTTGCTAAACGTAACAATAACTACAAATTAGTGTAAAAGGGAAACAAACTTGCTTTAATAAAATCGTGGAAAACAGCTAAATATTGAACGTTCATAGAATTTCACGAAACTTAACCCAAACGTTGGTGTAGACCCATGTATTTGTGTGGTACATTTGCTAAGCGTAATGATAATTACAAGTTAGTGTAAAAACGGAAACGAACTTGCTTTAATAAACCGTGCAAAATAGCTAAATATTGAACGTTCATAGAATTTCACGAAATTTGACCCAAACATTGGTCTAGACCCATATATTTGTGTGAAAAATTTTCTAAGCGTAAGAATAAATACAAGATAGTGTAAACAGGAAATGAATTTTCTTTAATAATGCCATGAAAACAGCTAAATTTTGAACCTTCTCAGAATTCCCTGAAATTTGACCCAAATGTAGGTTTGAATTCATGCCTTTGTGTGGGAAATTTGCAAAGGTTAATAATAACTACAAGTTAGTGTAAAAGGGAAAAGAACCGAGCAAAACAGCTAAATTTTGAACGTTCTCAGAATTCCACCAAACTTGACCGAAACGTAGGTCTAGACCCATGCATTTGTGTGGTAAATTTGCTAAGCGTAATAATAACAACATGTTAATGCAAAAGGGAAAAGAACTTACTTTAATAAAACCGTGCAAAACAGCTAAATTTTGAATGTTCTCAGAATTCCACGAAACTGGAACCAAACGTAGGTCTAGTCCCATGCATTTGTGTGGTAAATTTGCTAAGCGTAACAATAACTACAAATTAGTGTAAAAGGGAAACAAACTTGCTTTAATAAAATCGTGCAAAACAGCTAAATATTGAACGTTAATAGAATTCCACGAAACTTGACCCAAACGTTGGTGTAGACCCATGTATTTGTGTGGTACATTTGCTAAGCGTAATGATAATTACAGGTTAGTGTAAAAACGGAAACGAACTTGCTTTAATAAACCGTGCAAAATAGCTAAATATTGAACGTTCATAGAATTCCACGAAACATGACCCAAACATTGGTCTAGACCCATATATTTGTGTGAAATTTCTAAGCGTAAGAATAACTACAAGATAGTGTAAACAGGAAAGGAATTTTCTTTAATAATGCCATGCAAAACAGCTAAATTTTGAAACTTTTCAGAATTCCCTGAAATTTGACCCAAATGTATGTTTGAATTCATGTATTTGTGTGGTAAATTTGCAAAGGTTAATAATAACTACAAGTTAGTTTAAAAGGGAAAAGAACTTGCTTTAATAAAACAGAGCAAAACAGCTAAATTTTGAACGTTCTCAGAATTCCACGAAACTTGACCGAAACGTAAGTCTAGACCCATGCATTTGTGTGGTAAATTTGCTAAGCGTAATAATAACAACAAGTTAATGCAAAAGGAAAAAGAACTTGCTTTAATAAAACCGTGAAAAACAGCTAAATTTTGAATGTTCTCAGAATTCCACGAAACTGGAACCAAACGTAGGTCTAGTCCCATGCATTTGTGTGGTAAATTTGCTAAGCGTAACAATAACTACAAATTAGTGTAAAAGGGAAACAAACTTGCTTTAATAAAATCGTGCAAAACAGCTAAATATTGAATGTTCATAGAATTCCACGAAACTTAACCCAAACGTTGGTGTAGACCCATGTATTTGTGTGGTACATTTGCTAAGCGTAATGATAATTACAAGTTAGTGTAAAAACGGAAACGAACTTGCTTTAATAAACCGTGCAAAATAGCTAAATATTGAACGTTCATAGAATTTCACGAAATTTGACCCAAACATTGGTCTAGACCCATATATTTGTGTGAAAAATTTTCTAAGCGTAAGAATAAATACAAGATAGTGTAAACAGGAAATGAATTTTCTTTAATAATGCCATGAAAACAGCTAAATTTTGAACCTTCTCAGAATTCCCTGAAATTTGACCCAAATGTAGGTTTGAATTCATGCCTTTGTGTGGTAAATTTGCAAAGGTTAATAATAACTACAAGTTAGTGTAAAAGGGAAAAGAACCGAACAAAACAGCTAAATTTTGAACGTTCTCAGAATTCCACGAAACTTGACCGAAACGTAGGTCTAGACCCATGCATTTGTGTGGTAAATTTGCTAAGCGTAATAATAACAACAAGTTATTGCAAAAGGAAAAAGAACTTGCTTTAATAAAACCGTGCAAAACAGCTAAATTTTGAATGTTCTCAGAATTCCACGAAACTGGAACCAAACGTAGTTCTAGTCCCATGCATTTGTGTGGTAAATTTGCTAAGCGTAACAATAACTATAAGTTAGTGTAAAAGGGAAACAAACTTGCTTTAATAAAATCGTGCAAAACAGCTAAATATTGAACGTTCATAGAATTCCACGAAACTTGACCCAAACGTTGGTGTAGACCCATGTATTTGTGTGGTACATTTGCTAAGCGTAATGATAATTACAAGTTAGTGTAAAAACGGAAACGAACTTGCTTTAATAAACCGTGCAAAATAGCTAAATATTGAACGTTCATAGAATTCCACGAAACATGACCCAAACATTGGTCTAGACCCATATATTTGTGTGAAAAATTTTCTAAGCGTAAGAATAAATACAAGATAGTGTAAACAGGAAATGAATTTTCTTTAATAATGCCATGAAAACAGCTAAATTTTGAACCTTCTCAGAATTCCCTGAAATTTGACCCAAATGTAGGTTTGAATTCATGCCTTTGTGTGGTAAATTTGCAAAGGTTAATAATAACAACAAGTTAGTGTAAAAGGGAAAAGAACCGAGCAAAACAGCTAAATTTTGAACGTTCTCAGAATTCCACGAAACATGACCGAAACGTAGGTCTAGACCCATGCATTTGTGTGGTAAATTTGCTAAGCGTAATAATAACAACAAGTTATTGCAAAAGGAAAAAGAACTTGCTTTAATAAAACCGTGCAAAACAGCTAAATTTTGAATGTTCTCAGAATTCCACGAAACTGGAACCAAACGTAGTTCTAGTCCCTTGCATTTGTGTGGTAAATTTGCTAAGCGTAACAATAACTATAAGTTAGTGTAAAAGGGAAACAAACTTGCTTTAATAAAATCGTGCAAAACAGCTAAATATTGAACGTTCATAGAATTCAACGAAACTTGACCCAAACTTTGGTGTAGACCCATGTGTTTGTGTGGTACATTTGCTAAGCGTAATGATAATTATAAGTTAGTGTAAAAACGGAAACGAACTTGCTTTAATAAACCGTGCAAAATAGCTAAATATTGAACGTTCATAGAATTCCACGAAACATGATCCAAACATTGGTCTAGACCCATATATTTGTGTGAAAAATTTTCTAAGCGTAAGAATAACTACAAGATAGTGTAAACAGGAAAGGAATTTTCTTTAATAATGCCATGCAAAACAGCTAAATTTTGAACCTTCTCAGAATTCCCTGAAATTTGACCCAAATGTATGTTTGAATTCATGTATTTGTGTGGTAAATTTGCAAAGGTTAATAATAACTACAAGTTAGTTTAAAAGGGAAAAGAACTTGCTTTAATAAAACAGAGCAAAACAGCTAAATTTTGAACGTTCTCAGAATTCCACGAAACTTGACCGAAACGTAAGTCTAGACCCATGCATTTGTGTGGTAAATTTGCTAAGCGTAATAATAACAACAAGTTAATGCAAAAGGAAAAAGAACTTGCTTTAATAAAACCGTGCAAAACAGCTAAATTTTGAATGTTCTCAGAATTCCACGAAACTGGAACCAAACGTAGGTCTAGTCCCATGCATTTGTGTGGTAAATTTGCTAAGCGTAACAATAACTACAAATTAGTGTAAAAGGGAAACAAACTTGCTTTAATAAAATCATGGAAAACAGCTAAATATTGAACGTTCATAGAATTTCACGAAACTTAACCCA
This sequence comes from Sesamum indicum, assembly GCF_026168435.1. Classification (NCBI taxonomy): domain Eukaryota; kingdom Viridiplantae; phylum Streptophyta; class Magnoliopsida; order Lamiales; family Pedaliaceae; genus Sesamum; species Sesamum indicum. The sequence goes on along the minus strand of NC_142664.1, from coordinate 14,080,267 downwards.
AACGTTGGTGTAGACCCATGTATTTGTGTGGTACATTTGCTAAGCGTAATGATAATTACAAGTTAGTGTAAAAACGGAAACGAACTTGCTTTAATAAACCGTGCAAAATAGCTAAATATTGAACGTTCATAGAATTTCACGAAATTTGACCCAAACATTGGTCTAGACCCACAAATTTTTCTGTGAAAAATTTTCTAAGCGTAAGAATAAATACAAGATAGTGTAAACAGGAAATGAATTTTCTTTAATAATGCCATGAAAACAGCTAAATTTTGAACCTTCTCAGAATTCCCTGAAATTTGACCCAAATGTAGGTTTGAATTCATGCCTTTGTGTGGGAAATTTGCAAAGGTTAATAATAACTACAAGTTAGTGTAAAAGGGAAAAGAACCGAGCAAAACAGCTAAATTTTGAACGTTCTCAGAATTCCACGAAACTTGACCGAAACGTAGGTCTAGACCCATGCATTTGTGTGGTAAATTTGCTAAGCGTAATAATAACAACAAGTTAATGCAAAAGGAAAAAGAACTTGCTTTAATAAAACCGTGCAAAACAGCTAAATTTTGAATGTTCTCAGAATTCCACGAAACTGGAACCAAACGTAGGTCTAGTCCCATGCATTTGTGTGGTAAATTTGCTAAACGTAACAATAACTACAAATTAGTGTAAAAGGGAAACAAACTTGCTTTAATAAAATCGTGGAAAACAGCTAAATATTGAACGTTCATAGAATTTCACGAAACTTAACCCAAACGTTGGTGTAGACCCATGTATTTGTGTGGTACATTTGCTAAGCGTAATGATAATTACAAGTTAGTGTAAAAACGGAAACGAACTTGCTTTAATAAACCGTGCAAAATAGCTAAATATTGAACGTTCATAGAATTTCACGAAATTTGACCCAAACATTGGTCTAGACCCATATATTTGTGTGAAAAATTTTCTAAGCGTAAGAATAAATACAAGATAGTGTAAACAGGAAATGAATTTTCTTTAATAATGCCATGAAAACAGCTAAATTTTGAACCTTCTCAGAATTCCCTGAAATTTGACCCAAATGTAGGTTTGAATTCATGCCTTTGTGTGGGAAATTTGCAAAGGTTAATAATAACTACAAGTTAGTGTAAAAGGGAAAAGAACCGAGCAAAACAGCTAAATTTTGAACGTTCTCAGAATTCCACCAAACTTGACCGAAACGTAGGTCTAGACCCATGCATTTGTGTGGTAAATTTGCTAAGCGTAATAATAACAACATGTTAATGCAAAAGGGAAAAGAACTTACTTTAATAAAACCGTGCAAAACAGCTAAATTTTGAATGTTCTCAGAATTCCACGAAACTGGAACCAAACGTAGGTCTAGTCCCATGCATTTGTGTGGTAAATTTGCTAAGCGTAACAATAACTACAAATTAGTGTAAAAGGGAAACAAACTTGCTTTAATAAAATCGTGCAAAACAGCTAAATATTGAACGTTAATAGAATTCCACGAAACTTGACCCAAACGTTGGTGTAGACCCATGTATTTGTGTGGTACATTTGCTAAGCGTAATGATAATTACAGGTTAGTGTAAAAACGGAAACGAACTTGCTTTAATAAACCGTGCAAAATAGCTAAATATTGAACGTTCATAGAATTCCACGAAACATGACCCAAACATTGGTCTAGACCCATATATTTGTGTGAAATTTCTAAGCGTAAGAATAACTACAAGATAGTGTAAACAGGAAAGGAATTTTCTTTAATAATGCCATGCAAAACAGCTAAATTTTGAAACTTTTCAGAATTCCCTGAAATTTGACCCAAATGTATGTTTGAATTCATGTATTTGTGTGGTAAATTTGCAAAGGTTAATAATAACTACAAGTTAGTTTAAAAGGGAAAAGAACTTGCTTTAATAAAACAGAGCAAAACAGCTAAATTTTGAACGTTCTCAGAATTCCACGAAACTTGACCGAAACGTAAGTCTAGACCCATGCATTTGTGTGGTAAATTTGCTAAGCGTAATAATAACAACAAGTTAATGCAAAAGGAAAAAGAACTTGCTTTAATAAAACCGTGAAAAACAGCTAAATTTTGAATGTTCTCAGAATTCCACGAAACTGGAACCAAACGTAGGTCTAGTCCCATGCATTTGTGTGGTAAATTTGCTAAGCGTAACAATAACTACAAATTAGTGTAAAAGGGAAACAAACTTGCTTTAATAAAATCGTGCAAAACAGCTAAATATTGAATGTTCATAGAATTCCACGAAACTTAACCCAAACGTTGGTGTAGACCCATGTATTTGTGTGGTACATTTGCTAAGCGTAATGATAATTACAAGTTAGTGTAAAAACGGAAACGAACTTGCTTTAATAAACCGTGCAAAATAGCTAAATATTGAACGTTCATAGAATTTCACGAAATTTGACCCAAACATTGGTCTAGACCCATATATTTGTGTGAAAAATTTTCTAAGCGTAAGAATAAATACAAGATAGTGTAAACAGGAAATGAATTTTCTTTAATAATGCCATGAAAACAGCTAAATTTTGAACCTTCTCAGAATTCCCTGAAATTTGACCCAAATGTAGGTTTGAATTCATGCCTTTGCGTGGTAAATTTGCAAAGGTTAATAATAACTACAAGTTAGTGTAAAAGGGAAAAGAACCGAACAAAACAGCTAAATTTTGAACGTTCTCAGAATTCCACGAAACTTGACCGAAACGTAGGTCTAGACCCATGCATTTGTGTGGTAAATTTGCTAAGCGTAATAATAACAACAAGTTATTGCAAAAGGAAAAAGAACTTGCTTTAATAAAACCGTGCAAAACAGCTAAATTTTGAATGTTCTCAGAATTCCACGAAACTGGAACCAAACGTAGTTCTAGTCCCATGCATTTGTGTGGTAAATTTGCTAAGCGTAACAATAACTATAAGTTAGTGTAAAAGGGAAACAAACTTGCTTTAATAAAATCGTGCAAAACAGCTAAATATTGAACGTTCATAGAATTCCACGAAACTTGACCCAAACGTTGGTGTAGACCCATGTATTTGTGTGGTACATTTGCTAAGCGTAATGATAATTACAAGTTAGTGTAAAAACGGAAACGAACTTGCTTTAATAAACCGTGCAAAATAGCTAAATATTGAACGTTCATAGAATTCCACGAAACATGACCCAAACATTGGTCTAGACCCATATATTTGTGTGAAAAATTTTCTAAGCGTAAGAATAAATACAAGATAGTGTAAACAGGAAATGAATTTTCTTTAATAATGCCATGAAAACAGCTAAATTTTGAACCTTCTCAGAATTCCCTGAAATTTGACCCAAATGTAGGTTTGAATTCATGCCTTTGTGTGGTAAATTTGCAAAGGTTAATAATAACAACAAGTTAGTGTAAAAGGGAAAAGAACCGAGCAAAACAGCTAAATTTTGAACGTTCTCAGAATTCCACGAAACATGACCGAAACGTAGGTCTAGACCCATGCATTTGTGTGGTAAATTTGCTAAGCGTAATAATAACAACAAGTTATTGCAAAAGGAAAAAGAACTTGCTTTAATAAAACCGTGCAAAACAGCTAAATTTTGAATGTTCTCAGAATTCCACGAAACTGGAACCAAACGTAGTTCTAGTCCCTTGCATTTGTGTGGTAAATTTGCTAAGCGTAACAATAACTATAAGTTAGTGTAAAAGGGAAACAAACTTGCTTTAATAAAATCGTGCAAAACAGCTAAATATTGAACGTTCATAGAATTCAACGAAACTTGACCCAAACTTTGGTGTAGACCCATGTGTTTGTGTGGTACATTTGCTAAGCGTAATGATAATTATAAGTTAGTGTAAAAACGGAAACGAACTTGCTTTAATAAACCGTGCAAAATAGCTAAATATTGAACGTTCATAGAATTCCACGAAACATGATCCAAACATTGGTCTAGACCCATATATTTGTGTGAAAAATTTTCTAAGCGTAAGAATAACTACAAGATAGTGTAAACAGGAAAGGAATTTTCTTTAATAATGCCATGCAAAACAGCTAAATTTTGAACCTTCTCAGAATTCCCTGAAATTTGACCCAAATGTATGTTTGAATTCATGTATTTGTGTGGTAAATTTGCAAAGGTTAATAATAACTACAAGTTAGTTTAAAAGGGAAAAGAACTTGCTTTAATAAAACAGAGCAAAACAGCTAAATTTTGAACGTTCTCAGAATTCCACGAAACTTGACCGAAACGTAAGTCTAGACCCATGCATTTGTGTGGTAAATTTGCTAAGCGTAATAATAACAACAAGTTAATGCAAAAGGAAAAAGAACTTGCTTTAATAAAACCGTGCAAAACAGCTAAATTTTGAATGTTCTCAGAATTCCACGAAACTGGAACCAAACGTAGGTCTAGTCCCATGCATTTGTGTGGTAAATTTGCTAAGCGTAACAATAACTACAAATTAGTGTAAAAGGGAAACAAACTTGCTTTAATAAAATCATGGAAAACAGCTAAATATTGAACGTTCATAGAATTTCACGAAACTTAACCCAAACGTTGGTGTAGACCCATGTATTTGTGTGGTACATTTGCTAAGCGTAATGATAATTACAAGTTAGTGTAAAAACGGAAACGAACTTGCTTTAATAAACCGTGCAAAATAGCTAAATATTGAACGTTCATAGAATTTCACGAAATTTGACCCAAACATTGGTCTAGACCCACAAATTTTTCTGTGAAAAATTTTCTAAGCGTAAGAATAAATACAAGATAGTGTAAACAGGAAATGAATTTTCTTTAATAATGCCATGAAAACAGCTAAATTTTGAACCTTCTCAGAATTCCCTGAAATTTGACCCAAATGTAGGTTTGAATTCATGCCTTTGTGTGGGAAATTTGCAAAGGTTAATAATAACTACAAGTTAGTGTAAAAGGGAAAAGAACCGAGCAAAACAGCTAAATTTTGAACGTTCTCAGAATTCCACGAAACTTGACCGAAACGTAGGTCTAGACCCATGCATTTGTGTGGTAAATTTGCTAAGCGTAATAATAACAACAAGTTAATGCAAAAGGAAAAAGAACTTGCTTTAATAAAACCGTGCAAAACAGCTAAATTTTGAATGTTCTCAGAATTCCACGAAACTGGAACCAAACGTAGGTCTAGTCCCATGCATTTGTGTGGTAAATTTGCTAAACGTAACAATAACTACAAATTAGTGTAAAAGGGAAACAAACTTGCTTTAATAAAATCGTGGAAAACAGCTAAATATTGAACGTTCATAGAATTTCACGAAACTTAACCCAAACGTTGGTGTAGACCCATGTATTTGTGTGGTACATTTGCTAAGCGTAATGATAATTACAAGTTAGTGTAAAAACGGAAACGAACTTGCTTTAATAAACCGTGCAAAATAGCTAAATATTGAACGTTCATAGAATTTCACGAAATTTGACCCAAACATTGGTCTAGACCCATATATTTGTGTGAAAAATTTTCTAAGCGTAAGAATAAATACAAGATAGTGTAAACAGGAAATGAATTTTCTTTAATAATGCCATGAAAACAGCTAAATTTTGAACCTTCTCAGAATTCCCTGAAATTTGACCCAAATGTAGGTTTGAATTCATGCCTTTGTGTGGGAAATTTGCAAAGGTTAATAATAACTACAAGTTAGTGTAAAAGGGAAAAGAACCGAGCAAAACAGCTAAATTTTGAACGTTCTCAGAATTCCACCAAACTTGACCGAAACGTAGGTCTAGACCCATGCATTTGTGTGGTAAATTTGCTAAGCGTAATAATAACAACATGTTAATGCAAAAGGGAAAAGAACTTACTTTAATAAAACCGTGCAAAACAGCTAAATTTTGAATGTTCTCAGAATTCCACGAAACTGGAACCAAACGTAGGTCTAGTCCCATGCATTTGTGTGGTAAATTTGCTAAGCGTAACAATAACTACAAATTAGTGTAAAAGGGAAACAAACTTGCTTTAATAAAATCGTGCAAAACAGCTAAATATTGAACGTTAATAGAATTCCACGAAACTTGACCCAAACGTTGGTGTAGACCCATGTATTTGTGTGGTACATTTGCTAAGCGTAATGATAATTACAGGTTAGTGTAAAAACGGAAACGAACTTGCTTTAATAAACCGTGCAAAATAGCTAAATATTGAACGTTCATAGAATTCCACGAAACATGACCCAAACATTGGTCTAGACCCATATATTTGTGTGAAATTTCTAAGCGTAAGAATAACTACAAGATAGTGTAAACAGGAAAGGAATTTTCTTTAATAATGCCATGCAAAACAGCTAAATTTTGAAACTTTTCAGAATTCCCTGAAATTTGACCCAAATGTATGTTTGAATTCATGTATTTGTGTGGTAAATTTGCAAAGGTTAATAATAACTACAAGTTAGTTTAAAAGGGAAAAGAACTTGCTTTAATAAAACAGAGCAAAACAGCTAAATTTTGAACGTTCTCAGAATTCCACGAAACTTGACCGAAACGTAAGTCTAGACCCATGCATTTGTGTGGTAAATTTGCTAAGCGTAATAATAACAACAAGTTAATGCAAAAGGAAAAAGAACTTGCTTTAATAAAACCGTGAAAACAGCTAAATTTTGAATGTTCTCAGAATTCCACGAAACTGGAACCAAACGTAGGTCTAGTCCCATGCATTTGTGTGGTAAATTTGCTAAGCGTAACAATAACTACAAATTAGTGTAAAAGGGAAACAAACTTGCTTTAATAAAATCGTGCAAAACAGCTAAATATTGAATGTTCATAGAATTCCACGAAACTTAACCCAAACGTTGGTGTAGACCCATGTATTTGTGTGGTACATTTGCTAAGCGTAATGATAATTACAAGTTAGTGTAAAAACGGAAACGAACTTGCTTTAATAAACCGTGCAAAATAGCTAAATATTGAACGTTCATAGAATTTCACGAAATTTGACCCAAACATTGGTCTAGACCCATATATTTGTGTGAAAAATTTTCTAAGCGTAAGAATAAATACAAGATAGTGTAAACAGGAAATGAATTTTCTTTAATAATGCCATGAAAACAGCTAAATTTTGAACCTTCTCAGAATTCCCTGAAATTTGACCCAAATGTAGGTTTGAATTCATGCCTTTGTGTGGTAAATTTGCAAAGGTTAATAATAACTACAAGTTAGTGTAAAAGGGAAAAGAACCGAGCAAAACAGCTAAATTTTGAACGTTCTCAGAATTCCACGAAACTTGACCGAAACGTAGGTCTAGACCCATGCATTTGTGTGGTAAATTTGCTAAGCGTAATAATAACAACAAGTTATTGCAAAAGGAAAAAGAACTTGCTTTAATAAAACCGTGCAAAACAGCTAAATTTTGAATGTTCTCAGAATTCCACGAAACTGGAACCAAACGTAGTTCTAGTCCCATGCATTTGTGTGGTAAATTTGCTAAGCGTAACAATAACTATAAGTTAGTGTAAAAGGGAAACAAACTTGCTTTAATAAAATCGTGCAAAACAGCTAAATATTGAACGTTCATAGAATTCCACGAAACTTGACCCAAACGTTGGTGTAGACCCATGTATTTGTGTGGTACATTTGCTAAGCGTAATGATAATTACAAGTTAGTGTAAAAACGGAAACGAACTTGCTTTAATAAACCGTGCAAAATAGCTAAATATTGAACGTTCATAGAATTCCACGAAACATGACCCAAACATTGGTCTAGACCCATATATTTGTGTGAAAAATTTTCTAAGCGTAAGAATAACTACAAGATAGTGTAAACAGGAAAGGAATTTTCTTTAATAATGCCATGCAAAACAGCTAAATTTTGAACCTTCTCAGAATTCCCTGAAATTTGACCCAAATGTATGTTTGAATTCATGTATTTGTGTGGTAAATTTGCAAAGGTTAATAATAACTACAAGTTAGTTTAAAAGGGAAAAGAACTTGCTTTAATAAAACAGAGCAAAACAGCTAAATTTTGAACGTTCTCAGAATTCCACGAAACTTGACCGAAACGTAAGTCTAGACCCATGCATTTGTGTGGTAAATTTGCTAAGCGTAATAATAACAACAAGTTAATGCAAAAGGAAAAAGAACTTGCTTTAATAAAACCGTGCAAAACAGCTAAATTTTGAATGTTCTCAGAATTCCACGAAACTGGAACCAAACGTAGGTCTAGTCCCATGCATTTGTGTGGTAAATTTGCTAAGCGTAACAATAACTACAAATTAGTGTAAAAGGGAAACAAACTTGCTTTAATAAAATCATGGAAAACAGCTAAATATTGAACGTTCATAGAATTTCACGAAACTTAACCCAAACGTTGGTGTAGACCCATGTATTTGTGTGGTACATTTGTTAAGCGTAATGATAATTACAAGTTAGTGTAAAAACGGAAACGAACTTGCTTTAATAAACCGTGCAAAATAGCTAAATATTGAACGTTCATAGAATTTCACGAAATTTGACCCAAACATTGGTCTAGACCCATATATTTGTGTGAAAAATTTTCTAAGCGTAAGAATAAATACAAGATAGTGTAAACAGGAAATGAATTTTCTTTAATAATGCCATGAAAACAGCTAAAAAAAAAAAAAAAAAAAAAAAAAAAAAAAAAAAGTTAAAAAAGGAAAATGGACCCAAGAAAAAATTCTCTCTCTAAAAATTCTCTCTCTAATTTTTCACACACTAATGCTTCATCTTCCTCACTTCCGGCCGGCGACGGCGACGGCGACGGCGAGGCTCTGGTCGACGGCGAGACTGACGGAATAGTGAATGGTCGGTGGAAGAAGGACGGCCATGGACGAGATGCGAGCAACCGAGCTGTGCGCGATGGAGAAGAAGAAGAAACGGGTCTCTCGGTTCCGGCTGAAAATGCCGATTTGCCGCCGGCTGAGGGTATTCCAAGGGTCTCCATGGGCGAAGACGGGCTGTCGACGACGAAAGGAGGGGAAATCGGAGCTGAAACCGTGATTACAGATCTGGAGGTTGGTGGCGGCGCGAGCTCGAAGGTCGACAATGGCGGACCGTCGTCTTCTTCCTCCTTCAACCTGGACGAATTCTTGAAGCTTGCCAACCGGGTTATTGACCAAGACGATGATGTTTCCATGGCTGCCTTACGCGACCTTCAAATCCGATGGAAGACGCGATTTGGAGACGGCGGAAACCGAGCTGTTACGCCAATGGTGGCGCGCGGGCAAGAGCGACTAGCGACCGGGAAGCTCCTCAAGGCCAGGCGCTGCCTTCTCCCTTGCATTGCTGGGCAAACGGCGGTCGGAAATGGAGGTGAGACGGCTGCAAAGGTACAACTCCCGACGGCGGCGGCTGCTTGCGGTTCTTCGTCGGAGACGGGCGGAAACGGAGGCATTTCTGGACGAGCGATGAGTGCCGGCGGTCGGAAGGCTGCTGCGAACGTTTCTGTAGCGGCTGGATCTCCTTGCGCGTTTTTCCGGCGTGTTGGTGAACGGCCGGTGACTTTCTCGGCGACCGGTGTCGCGGCCGGAGCTGACGTGTGCCGGAAAGACGACGTGGACGGCTATGTGGACACGACTGGAGGTGATGTGGCGGCGGAGGTTGGTGACATGGATGCTGAGGTGGAAATAGAGAGGGTGGCTGACATCAGCCCTAGTAGGGCTGACATCATCGCTGCTGCTAGGGCTGACATCATCGCTGCTGCTAGGGCTGACATCATCGCTGCTTCTAGGGCTGACATCATCGCTGCTTCTAGGGCTGACATCATCGATGCTGCTAGGGCTGACATCATCGCTGACACAGGTGCATCTAGGGCTGATGTCAGCAATTACACTATCAAAGCTAGGGCTGACATCATCGATGATACAAGGAAAGCTAGGGCTGACATCAACACTGACACATGCAAAAATAGGGCTGATGTCAGCAATTCTGTGGAAAGAAATCAAGCTATGCATGATGCTCCTCTTCCAACGGGTCTGTACGTTGGAAACATCCCGTTGCACGCATACCCGGATACAATTATCGACGACAAAATAGCGCATGCATTTAATCATTCGACCCGGAAAACCTTATCATTCATTGCCCCAACAATGCAGAACGGAGAGGTTGTCGTGCGACCTTCTTTAGATGCGGTACGTAATGGGTCTAAACGTTGGAAATCTACTGCAGTTGGCTATTTCTTGGGCAAACGGCCATATTATCATCACCTTAAGGAGTTTGCACATTCGGTCTGGCCAGCACTAAGGGAGGTGACAGCGACTACAAACGGATTCTTCTTTTTTCAGTTTAAAACAGTTTTTGATATGGAGGAGATAATTGAGGGAGGCCCGTGGTTGTTCCAAGGGCAGCCGATAGTTCTTCAAAAGTGGGAACCGGGGATGGCCATGAGAAAATTGAAGCATACACAAGTGCCCGTCTGGATTAAACTACGACACCTTCCGATGGAATTTTGGACGACAGAAGGATTGAGCACTGTAGCAAGTGGTGTGGGGAAGCCCCTTTACCCCGACGCGATTACAAGAGCATGCACGAGACTGGACTTTGCTCGTGTATGTGTGATGATTGATGCCACACAAAAGTTGCATAAACATATTATTGTCATGGCACCTGATGAAGAAGGAGGGGAGACACCTTGCAAAGTTGACATTGAGTATGAATGGCTCCCACCAAAGTGCACAGCGTGCATGTCATTGGGACATTCGAACAAGGATTGTGCACTAAACAAAACCCGCAAACCGACGAAGCCAACAGTAAATGTGTATGTGCCGAAAGTCAATGTAGCACAACCGCAACTTCCGACTAAGGGACGTGAGACGATGAAACCAGTGGTTGAAGAAATACCCAAAGCACATGCGGGAAATAGACATGTGGACCAGAACCACTCCAAGCAAGAAGAGAGAGGTAAGGCAATTGTTATTTATAATGCTTTTGACGCTTTGCATTTAATTGATGATGCAGGTGAGCATTCAGGGGGTCCTAACACAAGCAGCCCCAAGGTCGATGATCCATGTTGAACATCGCTGTGTGGAATGTCCGTGGGCTGAACAAACGAGACCATCAGCTCGCTTTGAAGGACCTGGTCTCTGAATACAGGTTACACTTCCTTGGCATTCTTGAAACTCGTGTTCGTTTGAATAATGTTATGCATATTCAATCGTTTTTACTTCCACATTGGAAATGGTTTGTCGATTATTCTTCTGTTGGTAATCGCATCTGGATAGCTTGGGACGAGAATATTGTTGATGTCCATATCTTAGACTCGGCAGATCAATTTATTCACTGTCGGGTTACTAATATGGCTGACAATGAATCTGTTATTATCACTGTTGTTTATGGGGCATCGGAGGTGATTGATCGTCGGAATTTATGGACGGCACTGGAGACGCTATCTCAGCAATGCTCTGACATCCCGTGGATGGTGGGAGGGGATTTTAATGCAGTACGTGACCTTAACGAAGTATGTGGCATCTCAGGAGATATTAGGATGGCCACCGAAGAATTTAATGCTGGTATTCTGGAGGCGGGGCTGATCCCACTTCCTATGCAAGGTGAATGGTTCACGTGGCATAATTGCAGTACGTCTATGAGGAGTTTATGGAAGCGGCTGGATCGGATTCTTATTAATGACCGCTGGCTGGCAAGGTTCCCGAGCGCATATTATCACAGCCTTACTCCACGGACATCTGACCACTCTCCACTGGTCTTACATGGGGATATACAACAACATAATGGAGGCATGTTTCGATTTGATAACTATCTGGCCCATTCACCCGAGTTTATCCACAATGTGCAGAATATTTGGCATCATGAGATTGTGGGTATTCCTATGTATGCTGTGACACGTAAACTGAAGGCACTTAAACCAGTCTTTAGACTACAAAGGAGAAATAAGGGAGATCTGACGATGAATGTCCAACTAGCCAAAGGTTTTCTTGATGAGGCACAACAGTTGGTGAGCTCTGATAGAAAAAATGAGCTATATTTACTCCTGGAGCATTGTTGTCGAGTCGTTTATGCTAAAGCGGCAAAACTCGAACAAATTATGCTGCAGCAGAGAGCCAAAATGCAGTGGATGAAAGACGGAGACCAATGTTCCCGGGTTTTCTTTCGTAAAATTGCACAGAGACGAGTAAGGAGGAGAATCTTACAGATTAATGATGAGAATGGTTTCACACACACGGATCTAGGGGAAATCGCCCATGAGTTTGTCTCATACTATCAGAACCTATTAGGAGGCACCAGAAGACGGCTGTCAGTGGATATTCGTTATCTTAGACCGTGGGCAAGGCACTGTATCACTGATGAGGAAGCTAATCAATTACTCCTTCCAATCTCGGCGGATGATGTGAAGCAAGCAATGTTCGATATTGCTGATGACAAGGCACCGGGACCTGATGGCTACTCGTCAAGGTTTTTCAAGGCGGCTTGGCCTGTGGTTGGGGAAGAAGTTACGAGGGCGGTACTAGACTTCTTTTCTACCGGAAAACTTCTGAAGCAGGTCAACTCCACGATCTTGGCCCTGATCCCAAAGGTACATACGCCTATGTCGGTTAATGATTTTAGACCAATTTCATGCTGCAATGTTTTATACAAGATCATTGCGAAACTTCTTGTCCAAAAAATTAGTGTGCTACTGGACAAGATAGTTAGCCCATGTCAGACAGCTTTTATTCCCGGAAGAAGCATTGGGGACAACATTATGTTAGCCCAGGAATTATTCTCCAGATATAACCAGATGCGCCTACCCCCGAGATGCGCACTTAAAGTGGATATCAGGAAGGCCTATGATACGGTGGAGTGGGACTTCCTGTTAGCAGTTTTGCAGCTGTTCGGGTTTCCACCTACGTTTACAAGGTGGATTGAGGAGTGTGTTACCACGACATCATTCTCGATTGGGCTCAATGGAAAACCTCATGGGTTCTTTGCTGGAGCGAGAGGACTACGACAGGGAGACCCACTTTCTCCTTATCTGTTTGTTCTTGTTATGGAAGCCTTACATCTGGGATTCTTGCAACGAATTGAACAGGACATGCAATTCACTTATCATTGGAAGTGTGAGAGTTCTAAGGTTTTTCAGATGGGATTTGCAGACGACCTCCTCTTACTGTGCAAAGCTGACTTAGACTCCATCAGAGTCTTCAAAGAGGGATTGGACTGGTTTGCGGAGTTGTCGGGCCTTCGGCTGAATGTCCAAAAAAGTCACTTAATCATTTCACGTTCGGCTCAAAATTTGAAGGACCAGATGCTGGATTTTTTGGGCTTTCAGGAGGGCCACCTTCCAATGAGGTACCTGGGTCTTCCCTTAATCTCGTCTAGGCTGACCATCTCTGATTGCCAACCGCTTATCTCAAAAATTGATGCACGTATTAATGGATGGGAAGGGATTTCATTATCATATGCTGGGCGGGTACAAATCATCAAATCTGTGCTCTCAGCATTGAGCTTATATTGGGCTTCTGCATTCATATTACCTAAGAAAGTCATCAGTGAAATCGAGAAGAGGTTGAGGACTTTCCTATGGAAGGGTACGACGTCCAGTGGGTACGCTAAGGTAGCCTGGAAAGATGTGTGTCGACCGATGGATGAGGGGGGACTTGGGTTCAAGGATATCTCCACCTTGAATCGCGCATTAATGAGCAAGAAACTATGTGATGTTATCCAGTGTGACAGGACATCCATATGGGTTCAGTGGCTCTACCAAGACCGATTACGTGAGAGATCGATTTGGACTATTCGTGAACATGGAGGTTCTTGGGGATGGCGAAAAATACTCAGGCTACGTCCTTTCCTTCGCACTATCGTGGATTACCAGATTGGAAATGGAGACAGATTCTTTGTTTGGCAGGACCCGTGGCATCACTTGGGTCCACTTATCGAGCGATTCCCTCAAGGTCCCCGCCATCTTAGACTTGAAGAATCAGCAAAACTCAGCTTGGTGATTTCAGCAGGAGAATGGCAATGGCCTACCATCACTGACTTTGAATGTTTGGAAATCACACATAACCTACCGCTTATTTTCGGAGGAGAGGATCGGGTGGTGTGGAGATGTGACGAAGGGCAACCTACTACTCAGGCCCTCTACCGATTATTCACTCACCCCGAGCCGAAAGTAGGATGGTCTTCACTACTTTTGGGCTCCTTGAAGATTCCTCGCCATTCGTTCATCTTATGGCTAGCAATCCTAGGCAAACTTCCTACCACAGACAAATCATGGCTATCCCACCTGGGGGTGTGCATACTGTGCGATGAGGGAGCTACGGAATCTCATCCACATTTATTCTTCCAATGCAGATTTAGTCGTCAGTGCCTTTATGAGATTCGCAGAAGGATTCGCTTTCACTGGCCCAATAGAGATTGGGCAACAGATATTGAATGGGCGACACGGAAATGGAGAGGGGAGCACATTATTAATAGAGCTTACCGTACACTACTGGCGGCGTGCGTCTACCACATATGGAAGGAGAGGAACTTGAGGAGATTTGATCATACTGAGCGGACACCGGCCACATTGAGCATACTAATCATCAATGACGTCAGACAGAGGATTCTTAGCGTTGACTTAGCATCGTCAGTCAGTACACGAGCATTGTATAGATTATGGCGTATCCCTTGGGTAGAGGGAGAAACCAGTTGATAATCCCATGTTGTACCATGTTGTACTGTACCATTACTCTTTATTAATGAAATTTACATTTACCGAAAAAAAAAAAAAAAAAAAAAGAAAACAGCTAAATTTTGAACCTTCTCAGAATTCCCTGAAATTTGACCCAAATGTAGGTTTGAATTCATGCCTTTGTGTGGTAAATTTGCAAAGGTTAATAATAACTACAAGTTAGTGTAAAAGGGAAAAGAACCGAGCAAAACAGCTAAATTTTGAACGTTCTCAGAATTCCACGAAACTTGACCGAAACGTAGGTCTAGACCCATGCAGAACAAGTTAATGCAAAAGGAAAAAGAACTTGCTTTAATAAAACCGTGCAAAACAGCTAAATTTTGAATGTTCTCAGAATTCCACGAAACTGGAACCAAACGTAGGTCTAGTCCCATGCATTTGTGTGGTAAATTTGCTAAGCGTAACAATAACTACAAATTAGTGTAAAAGGGAAACAAACTTGCTTTAATAAAATCGTGCAAAACAGCTAAATATTGAACGTTCATAGAATTTCACGAAACTTAACCCAAACGTTGGTGTAGACCCATGTATTTGTGTGGTACATTTGCTAAGCGTAATGATAATTACAAGTTAGTGTAAAAACGGAAACGAACTTGCTTTAATAAACCGTGCAAAATAGCTAAATATTGAACGTTCATAGAATTTCACAAAATTTGACCCAAACATTGGTCTAGACCCATATATTTGTGTGAAAAATTTTTTAAGCGTAAGAATAAATACAAGATAGTGTAAACAGGAAATGAATTTTCTTTAATAATGCCATGAAAACAGCTAAATTTTGAACCTTCTCAGAATTCCCTGAAGTTTGACCCAAATGTAGGTTTGAATTCATGCCTTTGTGTGGTAAATTTGCAAAGGTTAATAATAACTACAAGTTAGTGTAAAAGGGAAAAGAACCGAGCAAAACAGCTAAATTTTGAACGTTCTCAGAATTCCACGAAACTTGACCGAAACGTAGGTCTAGACCCATGCATTTGTGTGGTAAATTTGCTAAGCGTAATAATAACAACAAGTTAATGCAAAAGGAAAAAGAACTTGCTTTAATAAAACCGTGCAAAACAGCTAAATTTTGAATGTTCTCAGAATTCCACGAAACTGGAACCAAACGTAGGTCTAGTCCCATGCATTTGTGTGGTAAATTTGCTAAGCGTAACAATAACTACAAATTAGTGTAAAAGGGAAACAAACTTGCTTTAATAAAATCGTGCAAAACAGCTAAATATTGAACGTTCATAGAATTTCACGAAACTTAACCCAAACGTTGGTGTAGACCCATGTATTTGTGTGGTACATTTGCTAAGCGTAATGATAATTACAAGTTAGTGTAAAAACGGAAACGAACTTGCTTTAATAAACCGTGCAAAATAGCTAAATATTGAACGTTCATAGAATTTCACGAAATTTGACCCAAACATTGGTCTAGACCCATATATTTGTGTGAAAAATTTTCTAAGCGTAAGAATAAATACAAGATAGTGTAAACAGGAAATGAATTTTCTTTAATAATGCCATGAAAACAGCTAAATTTTGAACCTTCTCAGAATTCCCTGAAATTTGACCCAAATGTAGGTTTGAATTCATGCCTTTGTGTGGGAAATTTGCAAAGGTTAATAATAACTACAAGTTAGTGTAAAAGGGAAAAGAACCGAGCAAAACAGCTAAATTTTGAACGTTCTCAGAATTCCACCAAACTTGACCGAAACGTAGGTCTAGACCCATGCATTTGTGTGGTAAATTTGCTAAGCGTAATAATAACAACATGTTAATGCAAAAGGGAAAAGAACTTACTTTAATAAAACCGTGCAAAACAGCTAAATTTTGAACGTTAATAGAATTCCACGAAACTTGACCCAAACGTTGGTGTAGACCCATGTATTTGTGTGGTACATTTGCTAAGCGTAATGATAATTACAGGTTAGTGTAAAAACGGAAACGAACTTGCTTTAATAAACCGTGCAAAATAGCTAAATATTGAACGTTCATAGAATTCCACGAAACATGACCCAAACATTGGTCTAGACCCATATATTTGTGTGAAATTTCTAAGCGTAAGAATAACTACAAGATAGTGTAAACAGGAAAGGAATTTTCTTTAATAATGCCATGCAAAACAGCTAAATTTTGAAACTTTTCAGAATTCCCTGAAATTTGACCCAAATGTATGTTTGAATTCATGTATTTGTGTGGTAAATTTGCAAAGGTTAATAATAACTACAAGTTAGTTTAAAAGGGAAAAGAACTTGCTTTAATAAAACAGAGCAAAACAGCTAAATTTTGAACGTTCTCAGAATTCCACGAAACTTGACCGAAACGTAAGTCTAGACCCATGCATTTGTGTGGTAAATTTGCTAAGCGTAATAATAACAACAAGTTAATGCAAAAGGAAAAAGAACTTGCTTTAATAAAACCGTGAAAAACAGCTAAATTTTGAATGTTCTCAGAATTCCACGAAACTGGAACCAAACGTAGGTCTAGTCGCATGCATTTGTGTGGTAAATTTGCTAAGCGTAACAATAACTACAAATTAGTGTAAAAGGGAAACAAACTTGCTTTAATAAAATCGTGCAAAACAGCTAAATATTGAACGTTCATAGAATTCCACGAAACATGACCCAAACATTGGTCTAGACCCATATATTTGTGTGAAAAAATTTCTAAGCGTAAGAATAAATACAAGATAGTGTAAACAGGAAATGAATTTTCTTTAATAATGCCATGAAAACAGCTAAATTTTGAACCTTCTCAGAATTCCCTGAAATTTGACCCATATGTAGGTTTGAATTCATGCATTTGTGTGGTAAATTTGCAAAGGTTAATAATAACTACAAGTTAGTGTAAAAGGGAAAAGAACCGAGCGAAACAGCTAAATTTTGAACGTTCTCAGAATTCCACGAAACTTGACCGAAACGTAGGTCTAGACCCATGCATTTGTGTGGTAAATTTGCTAAGCGTAATAATAACAACAAGTTATTGCAAAAGGAAAAAGAACTTGCTTTAATAAAACCGTGCAAAACAGCTAAATTTTGAATGTTCTCAGAATTCCACGAAACTGGAACCAAACGTAGGTCTAGTCCCATGCATTTGTGTGGTAAATTTGCTAAGCGTAACAATAACTACAAATTAGTGTAAAAGGGAAACAAACTTGCTTTAATAAAATCGTGCAAAACAGCTAAATATTGAACGTTCATAGAATTCCACGAAACTTGACCCAAACGTTGGTGTAGACCCATGTATTTGTGTGTTACATTTGCTAAGCGTAATGATAATTACAAGTTAGTGTAAGAACGGTAACGAACTTGCTTTAATAAACCGTGCAAAATAGCTAAATACTGAACGTTCATAGAATTCCACGAAACTTGACCCAAACATTGGTCTAGACCCATATATTTGTGTGAAAAATTTTCTAAGCGTAAGAATAAATACAAGATAGTGTAAACAGGAAAGGAATTTTCTTTAATAATGCCATGAAAACAGCTAAATTTTGAACCTTTTCAGAATTCCCTGAAATTTGACCCAAATGTAGGTTTGAATTCATGCATTTGTGTGGTAAATTTGCAAAGGTTAATAATAACTACAAGTTA
Organism: Sesamum indicum; assembly: GCF_026168435.1. Taxonomy (NCBI): domain Eukaryota; kingdom Viridiplantae; phylum Streptophyta; class Magnoliopsida; order Lamiales; family Pedaliaceae; genus Sesamum; species Sesamum indicum. Next base: position 14,062,061 of record NC_142664.1, on the reverse strand, counting down.
GTTTAAAAGGGAAAAGAACCGAGCAAAACAGCTAAATTTTGAACGTTCTCAGAATTCCACGAAACTTGACCGAAACGTAGGTCTAGACCCATGCATTTGTGTGGTAAATTTGCTAAGCGTAATAATAACAGCCGGCCCTAGTCGTGAGGAAAGGGGTAAGGCGCTTGTTATATATAATACTTTTGACGCACTTCACCTATTAGATGATACAGATGAGTCGTCTCGGGGTCCTAAGCATAGCAGGCCTTGTGATTGAATGCAGCAGTATGGAATGTCCGTGGCCTGAACAAACGAGATCATCAGTTAGCAGTCAAAGACATCGTTGCTGAGTTCAGGTTACAATTCCTCGGTCTCCTTGAAACTCGTGTTCGTATAAATAACGTATCTCATATTCAGGCTTTTTTACTACCTCAATGGAAATGGTTTGTGGATTATGGATCGTCCGGTAATCGGATTTGGATAGCGTGGGATGAAAATTTTATTGATGTTGATGTGGTTGAATGTAGCACACAGTTTATTCACTGTCATGTTAATATCCGTGCACTTCATGAATCCATTGCTATTACTGTTATCTATGGGGCAAATGAGTTGGTAGAGAGGAGGGTGTTATGGGACTCCATGGAGACTATTGCTATACAGAGTGCTGATATTCCGTGGCTTGTTGGAGGGGATTTCAATACAGTGCGAGACCTTAGTGAAATCTGTGGTGTATCAGGAGATATTCGAATGGCCATGGAAGACTTTAATACTTGCATCCAGAATACAGGATTATTACCATTACCCATGCAGGGCGAATGGTACACATGGCACAATTGCAGCGCCGGGCCACGAAACCTCTGGAAAAGACTGGATCGCATGCTGATCAATGATAGATGGATGGCTCAGTTCCCGACATCATATTATTCTTCCCTCACAGCACGCACTTCAGATCACTCCCCAATGGTGTTAAGTGGGGATATACAACAACAATTAGGAGGTATGTTTCGATTCGATAATTACCTCGCCCTATCTCCAGAATTTATTCCCAGTGTACAACAGGTATGGCAACATAACATAATAGGGACACCCATGTATGCCGTAACAAGGAAACTCAAAGCACTTAAACCGATATTTAGAGAGCAGAGGAGGAAAAAGGGGGACTTATCTCACAATGTCCAACTGGCAAAAGGGTTTCTTGAGATGGCGCAAGTACTTGTTACTTCAAACAGGCAGGATGAACTATTCCTACAGTTGGAACACTGCTGCCGGGTAGTACTAGCTAAAGCAGCTAAACTTGAACAGATTATGCTACACAGAGATCAAAAATGCAGTGGATGAAGGGGGGTGACCAGTGCTCCCGGGTATTCTTTCGTAAGATTGCTCAAAGGAGATCGGCGAGAAGAATCTTACAAATCAATGATGATCATGGAGCCACTCACACAGATCCAGGAGCAGTATTTAATGAGTTTGTCATGTACTATCAAAATTTACTTGGTGGGGAACGACGAAGAGACATGATAGATCTTCGATTCCTGCGACCATGGGCTAGACATTTATTGAGTGAAGATGATGTCAACTCCTTAGTCTTGCCATTTACTCATATGGATGTCAAGCAAGCGATTTTTGACATTGCTGAAGATAAGGCACCTGGGCCGGACGGGTATTCATCGGGCTTCTTCAAAGCTGCATGGCCTATAATAGGGCAGGAGGTGTCTTCGGCAGTCTTGGATTTCTTTCATACAGGCCGAATTCTGAAGCAGATTAATACTACACTTTTGGCGCTCATACCAAAGGTACATTCTCCTATGAATGTTGGTGATTTCCGTCCTATATCTTGCTGCAATGTACTGTACAAGATTATTGCCAAGCTCATTGTCCAACGATTGAGTGTGATACTGGACAAACTTATTAGTCCGTGCCAAGCGGCGTTCGTGCCCGGACGAAGCATAGGAGACAATATCATGTTGGCACAGGAACTGTTTACGGGATATAACCAGACCCATCTACCACCCCGGTGTGCTCTAAAAGTGGACATTCGAAAGGCATATGATACGGTGGAGTGGGATTTCCTAATTGCTGTGATGGAGTTATTTGGGTTCCCTCATATATTCGTGAAATGGATTGAGGAGTGTGTCACAACACCCTCATTTTCTGTTGGGCTTAACGGGAAACCTCACGGCTTCTTTACGGGGGCTAGAGGGCTTCGGCAGGGAGACCCTCTATCACCATACTTATTCGTGCTTGTGATGGAAGTCCTACAATTGGGTTTCCTACAGCTGATTGACCAGGATGAATTATTTTCTTTTCATTGGAAGTGTGATGCAGCCAGGATTTTTCAGCTGGGTTTTGCTGATGATTTGTTACTATTCTGCCGTGCTGATTTGAACTCTATTGGAGTATTTAAGACAGGATTGGATCGCTTTGCTGAATGGTCGGGGCTCAGACTAAATGTGCAGAAAAGCCACCTCATTATCTCACGTTCAGCACAAGGACTACGAGAGGAGATGTTGGAAGCACTCGGATTTCAAGAGGGAGTCCTACCGATGAGGTATTTAGGGCTACCTCTTTTATCTTCTCGTTTAACAGTTGCTGATTGCAACCCTCTATTGTTGAAAATCGATAAACGCATTGCGGGTTGGGAGGGTATGGCTCTTTCTTATGCTGGTAGGGTGCAGATTATTAAATCTGTACTCTTGTCGCTGAGTTTATATTGGTCATCGGCGTTCATACTTCCAAAGAAAGTTACTAACGAAATTGAGAAGAGACTACGAACTTTCTTGTGGAAGGGGACAACAAACAGTGGTTATGCGAAGGTAGCATGGAAAGACCTCTGCCGACCGAAAGATGAGGGAGGAATAGGATTCAAAGATATTGCTATCTTGAATCGCACATTAATGACCAAGAAACTCTGTGATATCATCAGGTGCGATAGGACCTCAATTTGGGTTGAATGGCTTTACCAGGGTCGATTACGCGACACCTCCATTTGGACGATTAGGGAGAATGGAGGCTCATGGGGTTGGCGGAAAATTCTACGTCTACGGGCTTTCCTCCGCCCTATGGTGGACTATCAGATTGGCGATGGGCGAACTTTTTACCTTTGGCAGGACCCGTGGCATTATCTCGGACCACTCAGTGTCACATTCCCACGGGGACCGAGACTACTCAGAATAGAGGAATCAGCCAGATTGAGCACGGTTATTAGTGAAGGAGAGTGGCAGTGGCCTCCTATCACAGATTTTGAGTGTCTGGAGATCACACATGGTTTACCCACAATTCATGGAGGGGAGGACCGAATTATTTGGAGATTTGATCAGGGTAAACCTACAACCCAGGCTCTATATAGGCTTTTTGATCCCCCAGGACCGAAAGTAGGCTGGGCTTCACTACTTTCGGGATCACTGAAGATTCCACGTCATTTGTTCATCCTGTGGCTTGCTATTCTAGGCAAATTGGCTACAACGGACAAATCATGGCTAGCGCACCTTGGCCCATGTATTCTGTGTAATGAGGGAGCGACAGAGACACATGGCCACTTATTCTTTCAGTGCAGATTTAGTCGACAGTGTCTCACAGCTGTCCGAAGAATGGTACGATATTCTTGGCCCAATAGAGACTGGAAAATGGATATTGAATGGGCTTCCCAAAAATGGAGAGGTAAACACATTGTTAACATATCTTATCGAGCACTATTAGCATCATGTGTTTACCACATTTGGAGGGAGAGAAACTTGAAAAGATTCGAGCACACCGAGAGGACACCTAGCATCATGGCTTTATTGATAGTTGAGGATATCAAGCAGCGGATCCTTAGTATCTCTCTACCTAGATCAGTCAGTACAAAAGCTTTATATAGACTGTGGCGTATCCCTTGGCCCGTCGAGGGAGAAACCAACTGATAACCACACTGTTGTACTGTACTACTATTTCATTTTACTTAATGATACTTACATTTACCAAAAAAAAAAAATAATAACAACAAGTTAATGCAAAAGGAAAAAGAACTTGCTTTAATAAAACTGTGCAAAACAGCTAAATTTTGAATGTTCTCAGAATTCCACGAAACTGGAACCAAACGTAGTTCTAGTCCCATGCATTTGTGTGGTAAATTTGCTAAGCGTAACAATAACTATAAGTTAGTGTAAAAGGGAAACAAACTTGCTTTAATAAAATCGTGCAAAACAGCTAAATATTGAACGTTCATAGAATTCCACGAAACTTGACCCAAACGTTGGTGTAGACCCATGTATTGTGTGGTACATTTGCTAAGCGTAATGATAATTACAAGTTAGTGTAAAAACGGAAACGAACTTGCTTTAATAAATCGTGCAAAATAGCTAAATATTGAACGTTCATAGAATTCCACGAAACATGACCCAAACATTGGTCTAGACCCATATATTTGTGTGAAAAATTTTCTAAGCGTAAGAATAACTATAAGATAGTGTAAACAGGAAAGGAATTTTCTTTAATAATGCCATGCAAAACAGCTAAATTTTGAACCTTCTCAGAATTCCCTGAAATTTGACCCAAATGTATGTTTGAATTCATGCATTTGTGTGGTAAATTTGCAATGGTTAATAATAACTACAAGTTAGTGTAAAAGGGAAAAGAACTTCCTTTAATAAAATCGAGCAAAACAGCTAAATTTTGAACGTTCTCAGAATTCCACGAAACTTGACCGAAACGTAGGTCTAGTCCCATGCATTTGTGTGGTAAATTTGCTAAGAGTAACAATAACTACAAATTAGTGTAAAAGGGAAACAAACTTGCTGTAATAAAATTGTGCAAAACAGCTAAATATTGAACGTTCATAGAATTCCACGAAACTTGACCCAAACGTTGGTGTAGACCCATGTATTTGTGTGGTACATTTGCTAAGCGTAATGATAATTACAAGTTAGTGTAAAAACGGAAACGAACTTGCTTTAATAAACCGTGCAAAATAGCTAAATATTGAACGTTCATAGAATTCCACGAAACATGACCCAAACATTGGTCTAGACCCATATATTTGTGTGAAAAATTTTCTAAGCGTAAGAATAACTACAAGATAGTGTAAACAGGAAAGGAATTTTCTTTAATAATGCCATGCAAAACAGCTAAATTTTGAACCTTTTCAGAATTCCCTGAAATTTGACCAAAATGTATGTTTGAATTCATGCATTTGTGTGGTAAATTTGCAAAGGTTAATAATAACTACAAGTTAGTTTAAAAGGGAAAAGAACTTGCTTTAATAAAACAGAGCAAAACAGTTAAATTTTGAACGTTCTCAGAATTCCACGAAACTTGACCGAAACGTAAGTCTAGACCCATGCATTTGTGTGGTAAATTTGCTAAGCGTAATAATAACAACAAGTTAATGCAAAAGGAAAAAGAACTTGCTTTAATAAAACCGTGCAAAACAGCTAAATTTTGAATGTTCTCAGAATTCCACGAAACTGGAACCAAACGTAGGTCTAGTCCCATGCATTTGTGTGGTAAATTTGCTAAGCGTAACAATAACTACAAATTAGTGTAAAAGGGAAACAAACTTGCTTTAATAAAATCGTGCAAAACAGCTAAATATTGAACGTTCATAGAATTCCACGAAACTTGACCCAAACGTTGGTGTAGACCCATGTATTTGTGTGTTACATTTGCTAAGCGTAATGATAATTACAAGTTAGTGTAAGAACGGTAACGAACTTGCTTTAATAAACCGTGCAAAATAGCTAAATACTGAACGTTCATAGAATTCCACGAAACTTGACCCAAACATTGGTCTAGACCCATATATTTGTGTGAAAAATTTTCTAAGCGTAAGAATAAATACAAGATAGTGTAAACAGGAAATGAATTTTCTTTAATAATGCCATGCAAAACAGCTAAATTTTGAACCTTCTCAGAATTCCCTGAAATTTGACCCAAATGTATGTTTGAATTCATGCATTTGTGTGGTAAATTTGCAATGGTTAATAATAACTACAAGTTAGTGTAAAAGGGAAAAGAACTTCCTTTAATAAAATCGAGCAAAACAGCTAAATTTTGAACGTTCTCAGAATTCCACGAAACTTGACCGAAACGTAGGTCTAGTCCCATGCATTTGTGTGGTAAATTTGCTAAGAGTAACAATAACTACAAATTAGTGTAAAAGGGAAACAAACTTGCTGTAATAAAATCGTGCAAAACAGCTAAATATTGAACGTTCATAGAATTCCACGAAACTTGACCCAAACGTTGGTGTAGACCCATGTATTTGTGTGGTACATTTGCTAAGCGTAATGATAATTACAAGTTAGTGTAAAAACGGAAACGAACTTGCTTTAATAAACCGTGCAAAATAGCTAAATATTGAACGTTCATAGAATTCCACGAAACATGACCCAAACATTGGTCTAGACCCATATATTTGTGTGAAAAATTTTCTAAGCGTAAGAATAACTACAAGATAGTGTAAACAGGAAAGGAATTTTCTTTAATAATGCCATGCAAAACAGCTAAATTTTGAACCTTTTCAGAATTCCCTGAAATTTGACCCAAATGTATGTTTGAATTCATGCATTTGTGTGGTAAATTTGCAAAGGTTAATAATAACTACAAGTTAGTTTAAAAGGGAAAAGAACTTGCTTTAATAAAACAGAGCAAAACAGCTAAATTTTGAACGTTCTCAGAATTCCACGAAACTTGACCGAAACGTAAGTCTAGACCCATGCATTTGTGTGGTAAATTTGCTAAGCGTAATAATAACAACAAGTTAATGCAAAAGGAAAAAGAACTTGCTTTAATAAAACCGTGCAAAACAGCTAAATTTTGAATGTTCTCAGAATTCCACGAAACTGGAACCAAACGTAGGTCTAGTACCATGTATTTGTGTGGTAAATTTGCTAAGCGTAACAATAACTACAAATTAGTGTAAAAGGGAAACAAACTTGCTTTAATAAAATCGTGCAAAACAGCTAAATATTGAACGTTCATAGAATTCCACGAAACTTGACCCAAACGTTGGTGTAGACCCATGTATTTGTGTGGTACATTTGCTAAGCATAATGATAATTACAAGTTAGTGTAAAAACGGAAACGAACTTGCTTTAATAAACCGTGCAAAATAGCTAAATATTGAACGTTCATAGAATTCCACGAAACATGACCCAAACATTGGTCTAGACCCATATATTTGTGTGAAAAATTTTCTAAGCGTAAGAATAACTACAAGATAGTGTAAACAGGAAAGGAATTTTCTTTAATAATGCCATGCAAAACAGCTAAATTTTGAACCTTTTCAGAATTCCCTGAAATTTGACCCAAATGTATGTTTGAATTCATGCATTTGTGTGGTAAATTTGCAAAGGTTAATAATAACTACAAGTTAGTTTAAAAGGGAAAAGAACTTGCTTTAATAAAACAGAGCAAAACAGCTAAATTTTGAACGTTCTCAGAATTCCACGAAACTTGACCGAAACGTAAGTCTAGACCCATGCATTTGTGTGGTAAATTTGCTAAGCGTAATAATAACAACAAGTTAATGCAAAAGGAAAAAGAACTTGCTTTAATAAAACTGTGCAAAACAGCTAAATTTTGAATGTTCTCAGAATTCCACGAAACTGGAACCAAACGTTGGTGTAGACCCATGTATTTGTGTGGTACATTTGCTAAGCGTAATGATAATTACAAGTTAGTGTAAAAACGGAAACGAACTTGCTTTAATAAACCGTGCAAAATAGCTAAATATTGAACGTTCATAGAATTCCACGAAACATGACCCAAACATTGGTCTAGACCCATATATTTGTGTGAAAAATTTTCTAAGCGTAAGAATAACTACAAGATAGTGTAAACAGGAAAGGAATTTTCTTTAATAATGCCATGCAAAACAGCTAAATTTTGAACCTTTTCAGAATTCCCTGAAATTTGACCCAAATGTATGTTTGAATTCATGCATTTGTGTGGTAAATTTGCAAAGGTTAATAATAACTACAAGTTAGTTTAAAAGGGAAAAGAACTTGCTTTAATAAAACAGAGCAAAACAGCTAAATTTTGAACGTTCTCAGAATTCCACGAAACTTGACCGAAACGTAAGTCTAGACCCATGCATTTGTGTGGTAAATTTGCTAAGCGTAATAATAACAACAAGTTAATGCAAAAGGAAAAAGAACTTGCTTTAATAAAACCGTGCAAAACAGCTAAATTTTGAATGTTCTCAGAATTCCACGAAACTGGAACCAAACGTAGGTCTAGTACCATGTATTTGTGTGGTAAATTTGCTAAGCGTAACAATAACTACAAATTAGTGTAAAAGGGAAACAAACTTGCTTTAATAAAATCGTGGAAAACAGCTAAATATTGAACGTTCATAGAATTCCACGAAACTTGACCCAAACGTTGGTGTAGACCCATGTATTGTGTGGTACATTTGCTAAGCGTAATGATAATTACAAGTTAGTGTAAAAACGGAAACGAACTTGCTTTAATAAATCGTGCAAAATAGCTAAATATTGAACGTTCATAGAATTCCACGAAACATGACCCAAACATTGGTCTAGACCCATATATTTGTGTGAAAAATTTTCTAAGCGTAAGAATAACTATAAGATAGTGTAAACAGGAAAGGAATTTTCTTTAATAATGCCATGCAAAACAGCTAAATTTTGAACCTTCTCAGAATTCCCTGAAATTTGACCCAAATGTATGTTTGAATTCATGCATTTGTGTGGTAAATTTGCAATGGTTAATAATAACTACAAGTTAGTGTAAAAGGGAAAAGAACTTCCTTTAATAAAATCGAGCAAAACAGCTAAATTTTGAACGTTCTCAGAATTCCACGAAACTTGACCGAAACGTAGGTCTAGTCCCATGCATTTGTGTGGTAAATTTGCTAAGAGTAACAATAACTACAAATTAGTGTAAAAGGGAAACAAACTTGCTGTAATAAAATCGTGCAAAACAGCTAAATATTGAACGTTCATAGAATTCCACGAAACTTGACCCAAACGTTGGTGTAGACCCATGTATTTGTGTGGTACATTTGCTAAGCGTAATGATAATTACAAGTTAGTGTAAAAACGGAAACGAACTTGCTTTAATAAACCGTGCAAAATAGCTAAATATTGAACGTTCATAGAATTCCACGAAACATGACCCAAACATTGGTCTAGACCCATATATTTGTGTGAAAAATTTTCTAAGCGTAAGAATAACTACAAGATAGTGTAAACAGGAAAGGAATTTTCTTTAATAATGCCATGCAAAACAGCTAAATTTTGAACCTTTTCAGAATTCCCTGAAATTTGACCCAAATGTATGTTTGAATTCATGCATTTGTGTGGTAAATTTGCAAAGGTTAATAATAACTACAAGTTAGTTTAAAAGGGAAAAGAACTTGCTTTAATAAAACAGAGCAAAACAGCTAAATTTTGAACGTTCTCAGAATTCCACGAAACTTGACCGAAACGTAAGTCTAGACCCATGCATTTGTGTGGTAAATTTGCTAAGCGTAATAATAACAACAAGTTAATGCAAAAGGAAAAAGAACTTGCTTTAATAAAACCGTGCAAAACAGCTAAATTTTGAATGTTCTCAGAATTCCACGAAACTGGAACCAAACGTAGGTCTAGTACCATGTATTTGTGTGGTAAATTTGCTAAGCGTAACAATAACTACAAATTAGTGTAAAAGGGAAACAAACTTGCTTTAATAAAATCGTGCAAAACAGCTAAATATTGAACGTTCATAGAATTTCACGAAACTTAACCCAAACGTTGGTGTGGACCCATGTATTTGTGTGGTACATTTGCTAAGCGTAATGATAATTACAAGTTAGTGTAAAAACGGAAACGAACTTGCTTTAATAAACCGTGCAAAATAGCTAAATATTGAACGTTCATAGAATTTCACAAAATTTGACCCAAACATTGGTCTAGACCCATATATTTGTGTGAAAAATTTTCTAAGCGTAAGAATAAATACAAGATAGTGTAAACAGGAAATGAATTTTTCTTTAATAATGCCTTGAAAACATCTAAATTTTGAACCTTCTCAGAATTCCCTGAAATTTGACCCAAATGTAGGTTTGAATTCATGCATTTGTGTGGTAAATTTGCAAAGGTTAATAATAACTACAAGTTAGTGTAAAAGGGAAAAGAACCGAGCGAAACAGCTAAATTTTGAACGTTCTCAGAATTCCACGAAACTTGACCGAAACGTAGGTCTAGACCCATGCATTTGGGTGGTAAATTTGCTAAGCGTAATAATAACAACAAGTTAATGCAAAAGGAAAAAGAACTTACTTTAATAAAACCGTGCAAAACAGCTAAATTTTGAATGTTCTCAGAATTCCACGAAACTGGAACCAAACGTGGGTCTAGTCCCATGCATTTGTGTGGTAAATTTGCTAAGCGTAACAATAACTACAAATTAGTGTAAAAGGGAAACAAACTTGCTTTAATAAAATCGTGCAAAACAGCTAAATATTGAACGTTCATAGAATTCCACGAAACTTAACCCAAACGTTGGTGTAGACCCATGTATTTGTGTGTTACATTTGCTAAGCGTAATGATAATTACAAGTTAGTGTAAGAACGGAAACGAACTTGCTTTAATAAACCGTACAAAATAGCTAAATACTGAACGTTCATAGAATTCCACGAAACTTGACCCAAACATTGGTCTAGACCCATATATTTGTGTGAAAAATTTTCTAAGCGTAAGAATAAATACAAGATAGTGTAAACAGGAAAGGAATTTTCTTTAATAATGCCATGAAAACAGCTAAATTTTGAACCTTTTCAGAATTCCCTGAAATTTGACCCAAATGTAGGTTTGAATTCATGCATTTGTGTGGTAAATTTGCAAAGGTTAATAATAACTACAAGTTAGTTTAAAAGGGAAAAGAACCGAGCAAAACAGCTAAATTTTGAACGTTCTCAGAATTCCACGAAACTTGACCGAAACGTAGGTCTAGACCCATGCATTTGTGTGGTAAATTTGCTAAGCGTAATAATAACAACAAGTTAATGCAAAAGGAAAAAGAACTTGCTTTAATAAAACCGTGCAAAACAGCTAAATTTTGAATGTTCTCAGAATTCCACGAAACTGGAACCAAACGTAGTTCTAGTCCCATGCATTTGTGTGGTAAATTTGCTAAGCGTAACAATAACTATAAGTTAGTGTAAAAGGGAAACAAACTTGCTTTAATAAAATCGTGCAAAACAGCTAAATATTGAACGTTCATAGAATTCCACGAAACTTGACCCAAACGTTGGTGTAGACCCATGTATTGTGTGGTACATTTGCTAAGCGTAATGATAATTACAAGTTAGTGTAAAAACGGAAACGAACTTGCTTTAATAAATCGTGCAAAATAGCTAAATATTGAACGTTCATAGAATTCCACGAAACATGACCCAAACATTGGTCTAGACCCATTTATTTGTGTGAAAAATTTTCTAAGCGTAAGAATAACTACAAGATAGTGTAAACAGGAAAGGAATTTTCTTTAATAATGCCATGCAAAACAGCTAAATTTTGAACCTTCTCAGAATTCCCTGAAATTTGACCCAAATGTATGTTTGAATTCATGCATTTGTGTGGTAAATTTGCAATGATTAATAATAACTACAAGTTAGTGTAAAAGGGAAAAGAACTTCCTTTAATAAAATCGAGCAAAACAGCTAAATTTTGAACGTTCTCAGAATTCCACGAAACTTGACCGAAACGTAGGTCTAGACCCATGAATTTGTGTGGTAAATTTGCTAAGCGTAATAATAACAACAAGTTAATGCAAAAGGAAAAAGAACTTGCTTTAATAAAATCGTGCAAAACAGCTAAATATTGAACGTTCATAGAATTCCATGAAACTTGACCCAAACGTTGGTGTAGACCCATGTATTTGTGTGGTACATTTGCTAAGCGTAATGATAATTACAAGTTAGTGTAAAAACGGAAACGAACTTGCTTTAATAAACCGTGCAAAATAGCTAAATATTGAACGTTCATAGAATTTCACAAAATTTGACCCAAACATTGGTCTAGACCCATATATTTGTGTGAAAAATTTTCTAAGCGTAAGAATAAATACAAGATAGTGTAAACAGGAAATGAATTTTTCTTTAATAATGCCATGAAAACATCTAAATTTTGAACCTTCTCAGAATTCCCTGAAATTTGACCCAAATGTAGGTTTGAATTCATGCATTTGTGTGGTAAATTTGCAAAGGTTAATAATAACTACAAGTTAGTGTAAAAGGGAAAAGAACCGAGCGAAACAGCTAAATTTTGAACGTTCTCAGAATTCCACGAAACTTGACCGAAACGTAGGTCTAGACCCATGCATTTGGGTGGTAAATTTGCTAAGCGTAATAATAACAACAAGTTAATGCAAAAGGAAAAAGAACTTACTTTAATAAAACCGTGCAAAACAGCTAAATTTTGAATGTTCTCAGAATTCCACGAAACTGGAACCAAACGTGGGTCTAGTCCCATGCATTTGTGTGGTAAATTTGCTAAGCGTAACAATAACTACAAATTAGTGTAAAAGGGAAACAAACTTGCTTTAATAAAATCGTGCAAAACAGCTAAATATTGAACGTTCATAGAATTCCACGAAACTTAACCCAAACGTTGGTGTAGACCCATGTATTTGTGTGTTACATTTGCTAAGCGTAATGATAATTACAAGTTAGTGTAAGAACGGAAACGAACTTGCTTTAATAAACCGTACAAAATAGCTAAATACTGAACGTTCATAGAATTCCACGAAACTTGACCCAAACATTGGTCTAGACCCATATATTTGTGTGAAAAATTTTCTAAGCGTAAGAATAAATACAAGATAGTGTAAACAGGAAAGGAATTTTCTTTAATAATGCCATGAAAACAGCTAAATTTTGAACCTTTTCAGAATTCCCTGAAATTTGACCCAAATGTAGGTTTGAATTCATGCATTTGTGTGGTAAATTTGCAAAGGTTAATAATAACTACAAGTTAGTTTAAAAGGGAAAAGAACCGAGCAAAACAGCTAAATTTTGAACGTTCTCAGAATTCCACGAAACTTGACCGAAACGTAGGTCTAGACCCATGCATTTGTGTGGTAAATTTGCTAAGCGTAATAATAACAACATGTTAATGCAAAAGGAAAAAGAACTTGCTTTAATAAAACCGTGCAAAACAGCTAAATTTTGAATGTTCTCAGAATTCCACGAAACTGGAACCAAACGTAGTTCTAGTCCCATGCATTTGTGTGGTAAATTTGCTAAGCGTAACAATAACTATAAGTTAGTGTAAAAGGGAAACAAACTTGCTTTAATAAAATCGTGCAAAACAGCTAAATATTGAACGTTCATAGAATTCCACGAAACTTGACCCAAACGTTGGTGTAGACCCATGTATTGTGTGGTACATTTGCTAAGCGTAATGATAATTACAAGTTAGTGTAAAAACGGAAACGAACTTGCTTTAATAAATCGTGCAAAATAGCTAAATATTGAACGTTCATAGAATTCCACGAAACATGACCCAAACATTGGTCTAGACCCATATATTTGTGTGAAAAATTTTCTAAGCGTAAGAATAACTACAAGATAGTGTAAACAGGAAAGGAATTTTCTTTAATAATGCCATGCAAAACAGCTAAATTTTGAACCTTCTCAGAATTCCCTGAAATTTGACCCAAATGTATGTTTGAATTCATGCATTTGTGTGGTAAATTTGCAATGATTAATAATAACTACAAGTTAGTGTAAAAGGGAAAAGAACTTCCTTTAATAAAATCGAGCAAAACAGCTAAATTTTGAACGTTCTCAGAATTCCACGAAACTTGACCGAAACGTAGGTCTAGACCCATGAATTTGTGTGGTAAATTTGCTAAGCGTAATAATAACAACAAGTTAATGCAAAAGGAAAAAGAACTTGCTTTAATAAAATCGTGCAAAACAGCTAAATATTGAACGTTCATAGAATTCCATGAAACTTGACCCAAACGTTGGTGTAGACCCATGTATTTGTGTGGTACATTTGCTAAGCGTAATGATAATTACAAGTTAGTGTAAAAACGGAAACGAACTTGCTTTAATAAACCGTGCAAAATAGCTAAATATTGAACGTTCATAGAATTTCACAAAATTTGACCCAAACATTGGTCTAGACCCATATATTTGTGTGAAAAATTTTCTAAGCGTAAGAATAAATACAAGATAGTGTAAACAGGAAATGAATTTTTCTTTAATAATGCCATGAAAACATCTAAATTTTGAACCTTCTCAGAATTCCCTGAAATTTGACCCAAATGTAGGTTTGAATTCATGCATTTGTGTGGTAAATTTGCAAAGGTTAATAATAACTACAAGTTAGTGTAAAAGGGAAAAGAACCGAGCGAAACAGCTAAATTTTGAACGTTCTCAGAATTCCACGAAACTTGACCGAAACGTAGGTCTAGACCCATGCATTTGGGTGGTAAATTTGCTAAGCGTAATAATAACAACAAGTTAATGCAAAAGGAAAAAGAACTTACTTTAATAAAACCGTGCAAAACAGCTAAATTTTGAATGTTCTCAGAATTCCACGAAACTGGAACCAAACGTGGGTCTAGTCCCATGCATTTGTGTGGTAAATTTGCTAAGCGTAACAATAACTACAAATTAGTGTAAAAGGGAAACAAACTTGCTTTAATAAAATCGTGCAAAACAGCTAAATATTGAACGTTCATAGAATTCCACGAAACTTAACCCAAACGTTGGTGTAGACCCATGTATTTGTGTGTTACATTTGCTAAGCGTAATGATAATTACAAGTTAGTGTAAGAACGGAAACGAACTTGCTTTAATAAACCGTACAAAATAGCTAAATACTGAACGTTCATAGAATTCCACGAAACTTGACCCAAACATTGGTCTAGACCCATATATTTGTGTGAAAAATTTTCTAAGCGTAAGAATAAATACAAGATAGTGTAAACAGGAAAGGAATTTTCTTTAATAATGCCATGAAAACAGCTAAATTTTGAACCTTTTCAGAATTCCCTGAAATTTGACCCAAATGTAGGTTTGAATTCATGCATTTGTGTGGTAAATTTGCAAAGGTTAATAATAACTACAAGTTAGTTTAAAAGGGAAAAGAACCGAGCAAAACAGCTAAATTTTGAACGTTCTCAGAATTCCACGAAACTTGACCGAAATGTAGGTCTAGACCCATGCATTTGTGTGGTAAATTTGCTAAGCGTAATAATAACAACAAGTTAATGCAAAAGGAAAAAGAACTTGCTTTAATAAAACCGTGCAAAACAGCTAAATTTTGAATGTTCTCAGAATTCCACGAAACTGGAACCAAACGTAGTTCTAGTCCCATGCATTTGTGTGGTAAATTTGCTAAGCGTAACAATAACTATAAGTTAGTGTAAAAGGGAAACAAACTTGCTTTAATAAAATCGTGCAAAACAGCTAAATATTGAACGTTCATAGAATTCCACGAAACTTGACCCAAACGTTGGTGTAGACCCATGTATTGTGTGGTACATTTGCTAAGCGTAATGATAATTACAAGTTAGTGTAAAAACGGAAACGAACTTGCTTTAATAAATCGTGCAAAATAGCTAAATATTGAACGTTCATAGAATTCCACGAAACATGACCCAAACATTGGTCTAGACCCATATATTTGTGTGAAAAATTTTCTAAGCGTAAGAATAACTACAAGATAGTGTAAACAGGAAAGGAATTTTCTTTAATAATGCCATGCAAAACAGCTAAATTTTGAACCTTCTCAGAATTCCCTGAAATTTGACCCAAATGTATGTTTGAATTCATGCATTTGTGTGGTAAATTTGCAATGATTAATAATAACTACAAGTTAGTGTAAAAGGGAAAAGAACTTCCTTTAATAAAATCGAGCAAAACAGCTAAATTTTGAACGTTCTCAGAATTCCACGAAACTTGACCGAAACGTAGGTCTAGACCCATGAATTTGTGTGGTAAATTTGCTAAGCGTAATAATAACAACAAGTTAATGCAAAAGGAAAAAGAACTTGCTTTAATAAAATCGTGCAAAACAGCTAAATATTGAACGTTCATAGAATTCCATGAAACTTGACCGAAACGTTGGTGTAGACCCATGTATTTGTGTGGTACATTTGCTAAGCGTAATGATAATTACAAGTTAGTGTAAAAACGGAAACGAACTTGCTTTAATAAACCGTGCAAAATAGCTAAATATTGAACGTTCATAGAATTTCACAAAATTTGACCCAAACATTGGTCTAGACCCATATATTTGTGTGAAAAATTTTCTAAGCGTAAGAATAAATACAAGATAGTGTAAACAGGAAATGAATTTTTCTTTAATAATGCCATGAAAACATCTAAATTTTGAACCTTCTCAGAATTCCCTGAAATTTGACCCAAATGTAGGTTTGAATTCATGCATTTGTGTGGTAAATTTGCAAAGGTTAATAATAACTACAAGTTAGTGTAAAAGGGAAAAGAACCGAGCGAAACAGCTAAATTTTGAACGTTCTCAGAATTCCACGAAACTTGACCGAAACGTAGGTCTAGACCCATGCATTTGTGTGGTAAATTTGCTAAGCGTAATAATAACAACAAGTTAATGCAAAAGGAAAAAGAACTTGCTTTAATAAAACCGTGCAAAACAGCTAAATTTTGAATGTTCTCAGAATTCCACGAAACTGGAACCAAACGTAGTTCTAGTCCCATGCATTTGTGTGGTAAATTTGCTAAGCGTAACAATAACTATAAGTTAGTGTAAAAGGGAAACAAACTTGCTTTAATAAAATCGTGCAAAACAGCTAAATATTGAACGTTCATAGAATTCCACGAAACTTGACCCAAACGTTGGTGTAGACCCATGTATTGTGTGGTACATTTGCTAAGCGTAATGATAATTACAAGTTAGTGTAAAAACGGAAACGAACTTGCTTTAATAAATCGTGCAAAATAGCTAAATATTGAACGTTCATAGAATTCCACGAAACATGACCCAAACATTGGTCTAGACCCATATATTTGTGTGAAAAATTTTCTAAGCGTAAGAATAACTACAAGATAGTGTAAACAGGAAAGGAATTTTCTTTAATAATGCCATGCAAAACAGCTAAATTTTGAACCTTCTCAGAATTCCCTGAAATTTGACCCAAATGTATGTTTGAATTCATGCATTTGTGTGGTAAATTTGCAATGATTAATAATAACTACAAGTTAGTGTAAAAGGGAAAAGAACTTCCTTTAATAAAATCGAGCAAAACAGCTAAATTTTGAACGTTCTCAGAATTCCACGAAACTTGACCGAAACGTAGGTCTAGACCCATGAATTTGTGTGGTAAATTTGCTAAGCGTAATAATAACAACAAGTTAATGCAAAAGGAAAAAGAACTTGCTTTAATAAAATCGTGCAAAACAGCTAAATATTGAACGTTCATAGAATTCCATGAAACTTGACCGAAACGTTGGTGTAGACCCATGTATTTGTGTGGTACATTTGCTAAGCGTAATGATAATTACAAGTTAGTGTAAAAACGGAAACGAACTTGCTTTAATAAACCGTGCAAAATAGCTAAATATTGAACGTTCATAGAATTTCACAAAATTTGACCCAAACATTGGTCTAGACCCATATATTTGTGTGAAAAATTTTCTAAGCGTAAGAATAAATACAAGATAGTGTAAACAGGAAATGAATTTTTCTTTAATAATGCCATGAAAACATCTAAATTTTGAACCTTCTCAGAATTCCCTGAAATTTGACCCAAATGTAGGTTTGAATTCATGCATTTGTGTGGTAAATTTGCAAAGGTTAATAATAACTACAAGTTAGTGTAAAAGGGAAAAGAACCGAGCGAAACAGCTAAATTTTGAACGTTCTCAGAATTCCACGAAACTTGACCGAAACGTAGGTCTAGACCCATGCATTTGGGTGGTAAATTTGCTAAGCGTAATAATAACAACAAGTTAATGCAAAAGGAAAAAGAACTTACTTTAATAAAACTGTGCAAAACAGCTAAATTTTGAATGTTCTCAGAATTCCACGAAACTGGAACCAAACGTGGGTCTAGTCCCATGCATTTGTGTGGTAAATTTGCTAAGCGTAAC
The DNA here is from genome assembly GCF_026168435.1 of Sesamum indicum. NCBI lineage: Eukaryota > Viridiplantae > Streptophyta > Magnoliopsida > Lamiales > Pedaliaceae > Sesamum > Sesamum indicum. The sequence continues at coordinate 14,044,011 of NC_142664.1, read as the reverse complement.
AATAACTACAAATTAGTGTAAAAGGGAAACAAACTTGCTTTAATAAAATCGTGCAAAACAGCTAAATATTGAACGTTCATAGAATTCCACGAAACTTAACCCAAACGTTGGTGTAGACCCATGTATTTGTGTATTACATTTGCTAAGCGTAATGATAATTACAAGTTAGTGTAAGAACGGAAACGAACTTGCTTTAATAAACCGTACAAAATAGCTAAATACTGAACGTTCATAGAATTCCACGAAACTTGACCCAAACATTGGTCTAGACCCATATATTTGTGTGAAAAATTTTCTAAGCGTAAGAATAAATACAAGATAGTGTAAACAGGAAAGGAATTTTCTTTAATAATGCCATGAAAACAGCTAAATTTTGAACCTTTTCAGAATTCCCTGAAATTTGACCCAAATGTAGGTTTGAATTCATGCATTTGTGTGGTAAATTTGCAAAGGTTAATAATAACTACAAGTTAGTTTAAAAGGGAAAAGAACCGAGCAAAACAGCTAAATTTTGAACGTTCTCAGAATTCCACGAAACTTGACCGAAACGTAGGTCTAGACCCATGCATTTGTGTGGTAAATTTGCTAAGCGTAATAATAACAACAAGTTAATGCAAAAGGAAAAAGAACTTGCTTTAATAAAACCGTGCAAAACAGCTAAATTTTGAATGTTCTCAGAATTCCACGAAACTGGAACCAAACGTAGTTCTAGTCCCATGCATTTGTGTGGTAAATTTGCTAAGCGTAACAATAACTATAAGTTAGTGTAAAAGGGAAACAAACTTGCTTTAATAAAATCGTGCAAAACAGCTAAATATTGAACGTTCATAGAATTCCACGAAACTTGACCCAAACGTTGGTGTAGACCCATGTATTGTGTGGTACATTTGCTAAGCGTAATGATAATTACAAGTTAGTGTAAAAACGGAAACGAACTTGCTTTAATAAATCGTGCAAAATAGCTAAATATTGAACGTTCATAGAATTCCACGAAATATGACCCAAACATTGGTCTAGACCCATATATTTGTGTGAAAAATTTTCTAAGCGTAAGAATAACTACAAGATAGTGTAAACAGGAAAGGAATTTTCTTTAATAATGCCATGCAAAACAGCTAAATTTTGAACCTTCTCAGAATTCCCTGAAATTTGACCCAAATGTATGTTTGAATTCATGCATTTGTGTGGTAAATTTGCAATGATTAATAATAACTACAAGTTAGTGTAAAAGGGAAAAGAACTTCCTTTAATAAAATCGAGCAAAACAGCTAAATTTTGAACGTTCTCAGAATTCCACGAAACTTGACCGAAACGTAGGTCTAGACCCATGAATTTGTGTGGTAAATTTGCTAAGCGTAATAATAACAACAAGTTAATGCAAAAGGAAAAAGAACTTGCTTTAATAAAATCGTGCAAAACAGCTAAATATTGAACGTTCATAGAATTCCATGAAACTTGACCGAAACGTTGGTGTAGACCCATGTATTTGTGTGGTACATTTGCTAAGCGTAATGATAATTACAAGTTAGTGTAAAAACGGAAACGAACTTGCTTTAATAAACCGTGCAAAATAGCTAAATATTGAACGTTCATAGAATTTCACAAAATTTGACCCAAACATTGGTCTAGACCCATATATTTGTGTGAAAAATTTTCTAAGCGTAAGAATAAATACAAGATAGTGTAAACAGGAAATGAATTTTTCTTTAATAATGCCATGAAAACATCTAAATTTTGAACCTTCTCAGAATTCCCTGAAATTTGACCCAAATGTAGGTTTGAATTCATGCATTTGTGTGGTAAATTTGCAAAGGTTAATAATAACTACAAGTTAGTGTAAAAGGGAAAAGAACCGAGCGAAACAGCTAAATTTTGAACGTTCTCAGAATTCCACGAAACTTGACCGAAACGTAGGTCTAGACCCATGAATTTGTGTGGTAAATTTGCTAAGCGTAATAATAACAACAAGTTAATGCAAAAGGAAAAAGAACTTGCTTTAATAAAATCGTGCAAAACAGCTAAATATTGAACGTTCATAGAATTCCATGAAACTTGACCGAAACGTTGGTGTAGACCCATGTATTTGTGTGGTACATTTGCTAAGCGTAATGATAATTACAAGTTAGTGTAAAAACGGAAACGAACTTGCTTTAATAAACCGTGCAAAATAGCTAAATATTGAACGTTCATAGAATTTCACAAAATTTGACCCAAACATTGGTCTAGACCCATATATTTGTGTGAAAAATTTTCTAAGCGTAAGAATAAATACAAGATAGTGTAAACAGGAAATGAATTTTTCTTTAATAATGCCATGAAAACATCTAAATTTTGAACCTTCTCAGAATTCCCTGAAATTTGACCCAAATGTAGGTTTGAATTCATGCATTTGTGTGGTAAATTTGCAAAGGTTAATAATAACTACAAGTTAGTGTAAAAGGGAAAAGAACCGAGCGAAACAGCTAAATTTTGAACGTTCTCAGAATTCCACGAAACTTGACCGAAACGTAGGTCTAGACCCATGCATTTGGGTGGTAAATTTGCTAAGCGTAATAATAACAACAAGTTAATGCAAAAGGAAAAAGAACTTACTTTAATAAAACCGTGCAAAACAGCTAAATTTTGAATGTTCTCAGAATTCCACGAAACTGGAACCAAACGTGGGTCTAGTCCCATGCATTTGTGTGGTAAATTTGCTAAGCGTAACAATAACTACAAATTAGTGTAAAAGGGAAACAAACTTGCTTTAATAAAATCGTGCAAAACAGCTAAATATTGAACGTTCATAGAATTCCACGAAACTTAACCCAAACGTTGGTGTAGACCCATGTATTTGTGTGTTACATTTGCTAAGCGTAATGATAATTACAAGTTAGTGTAAGAACGGAAACGAACTTGCTTTAATAAACCGTACAAAATAGCTAAATACTGAACGTTCATAGAATTCCACGAAACTTGACCCAAACATTGGTCTAGACCCATATATTTGTGTGAAAAATTTTCTAAGCGTAAGAATAAATACAAGATAGTGTAAACAGGAAAGGAATTTTCTTTAATAATGCCATGAAAACAGCTAAATTTTGAACCTTTTCAGAATTCCCTGAAATTTGACCCAAATGTAGGTTTGAATTCATGCATTTGTGTGGTAAATTTGCAAAGGTTAATAATAACTACAAGTTAGTTTAAAAGGGAAAAGAACCGAGCAAAACAGCTAAATTTTGAACGTTCTCAGAATTCCACGAAACTTGACCGAAACGTAGGTCTAGACCCATGCATTTGTGTGGTAAATTTGCTAAGCGTAATAATAACAACAAGTTAATGCAAAAGGAAAAAGAACTTGCTTTAATAAAACCGTGCAAAACAGCTAAATTTTGAATGTTCTCAGAATTCCACGAAACTGGAACCAAACGTAGTTCTAGTCCCATGCATTTGTGTGGTAAATTTGCTAAGCGTAACAATAACTATAAGTTAGTGTAAAAGGGAAACAAACTTGCTTTAATAAAATCGTGCAAAACAGCTAAATATTGAACGTTCATAGAATTCCACGAAACTTGACCCAAACGTTGGTGTAGACCCATGTATTGTGTGGTACATTTGCTAAGCGTAATGATAATTACAAGTTAGTGTAAAAACGGAAACGAACTTGCTTTAATAAATCGTGCAAAATAGCTAAATATTGAACGTTCATAGAATTCCACGAAACATGACCCAAACATTGGTCTAGACCCATATATTTGTGTGAAAAATTTTCTAAGCGTAAGAATAACTACAAGATAGTGTAAACAGGAAAGGAATTTTCTTTAATAATGCCATGCAAAACAGCTAAATTTTGAACCTTCTCAGAATTCCCTGAAATTTGACCCAAATGTATGTTTGAATTCATGCATTTGTGTGGTAAATTTGCAATGATTAATAATAACTACAAGTTAGTGTAAAAGGGAAAAGAACTTCCTTTAATAAAATCGAGCAAAACAGCTAAATTTTGAACGTTCTCAGAATTCCACGAAACTTGACCGAAACGTAGGTCTAGACCCATGAATTTGTGTGGTAAATTTGCTAAGCGTAATAATAACAACAAGTTAATGCAAAAGGAAAAAGAACTTGCTTTAATAAAATCGTGCAAAACAGCTAAATATTGAACGTTCATAGAATTCCATGAAACTTGACCGAAACGTTGGTGTAGACCCATGTATTTGTGTGTTACATTTGCTAAGCGTAATGATAATTACAAGTTAGTGTAAAAACGGAAACGAACTTGCTTTAATAAACCGTGCAAAATAGCTAAATATTGAACGTTCATAGAATTTCACAAAATTTGACCCAAACATTGGTCTAGACCCATATATTTGTGTGAAAAATTTTCTAAGCGTAAGAATAAATACAAGATAGTGTAAACAGGAAATGAATTTTTCTTTAATAATGCCATGAAAACATCT